>NW_007260587.1:200310-223249 GCF_000164805.1 Carlito syrichta | reverse complement strand
TTTTTTTTGCTGAGAAAGCAGGATTTATTGAGAGAACAGAAAAGCTCCCACAGTTGGAGGGGACCGAGGGGGTGGCTGAGGCTCAATTTCTTAAGCAACCTGAAGAATAGTTACTTCACCTTATAATAACTGAAATCTTAGAAGACTGAACTAGTACCCCAAAATGATAGTTTTTCACTAAGATTATTTTGGTTTTATTATGAAGTTAAATTTATTTACTCAGTCAGAAATACATATATTGCAACACATTAATGACTGTTTTACCTATGAAATACTTCTCTCCTACATTTCACACATGTATTTGTGTAACCATCCCAATCAAAATCAAACTGTTCTACCACAGGGCTCCCTTTATGGCTACCTTCTCCTTCCCTTCATCCCTAACGTCTGGCAACTACTGATCTGCTTCCTGTCTCTATAGCTTTTGTTCTTTCAAGAATGTTACATAAACAATCATATAGCATGTAAACTTTTTGGTGGTTCCCAGTTTTTGGCTGTTAGAGATGAAGCTGCTCTCTACATGTGTTCAGATTATTATTTGAAAATAAGCTTTCATGTCAGGGATAAATGTTCTGGAGTACAAATGCTGAGTTGTACATTAAGTACATGTTTAGTTTTTATAAGAAATTGTCAAGAATATTTTCCAGAGTGGCTCTATCTTATAAGTCACCAGCCCAATTTCTCTTGTGTCCTGGCTGATCAACTCTGAAGGTTATCTTTTGAAGTTCTGATCTTTTCTTTTGGCTTTTCCCCACAAATGGCAATAGTCCTTTTAGAATTGAAATCAACTGTAGAAAGGTTACATTTAGTCCATCATCCCTTTATATTGAAAGTAGAAATAATCCCCTTTACAACATTTGATCATAATTTCCACTTAAAACTTGTGAGGGAATAGTGGCTTGTGTAGATGGTTTGAAAGAAGTGACCATACGCCAACCTACATCAAGCATTGTAGTTTCTTATATATCTAGCAAATGGTCCAAAACTTAAGATTCCTGAGCCATATTCTTCCCCTAAAGAATCAATTTCTAGCCAGGCCCAGTGGCCTCAGCCTGTAATCCCGCGCCTTGGGAAACTGAGGTGAGTGGATTGCCTGAGCCCGCGGGTTTGAGACCCACCTGGGCAACTTGGTGAGACCTCATCGCTACAAAAAATTAGTTCCAGCTACTTGGAAGGCTGAGGTGGAAGGATTGCCGGAGCCTAGCAGGTCGAGGCTGCAGTGGCCGCTCCCGGCCACTGCACTCCAGTCTGGGCAACAGAGTGAGACTCCAACTCAAAACAACAAAAAAAAAGAATTTCTGGGGCTGGACAGAGGAGTAGAACAAGTTCCATATTAGCCTTCCAAACTTTAAGAACTGATGATCTTTGCTTCTGCATATTTTGAGTGCTTTTTATGTGCAATGTATGTTTAAGCAACAGACGAATCAGTACATATATAAACAGAATTCCAGTGTGAAGTAGAATTATGTATAATAAGAGGTGCAGAAAGCTATGAGATTCAGGAAGGCATTAAGGAGTAGAAAACATTTACAATGATGGTAGGGATATTTCTTTAATAGTAATTTTTATTATATATACTAAGCTCAGTATTCATGATACACTGCTTTTTCAAGGTGGCTGTTCACAAGTATAAACCAATTTGTGCATTATACTCCGGATGAAAAATCATTACATGCTTAATCAATTTCTTCTAAAATTTCAGATGAAGAATTTTCATTTGAGGAGGCATACAGTCATAGGTACTCAGTTTTTGACAATTATAAGACATCATGTTTAAAACAGTAAGTATACTTACCATACAATTACATTTCAACTTGTAATTTATCTCAGTGCTGTTTTTCAAACACTTATTTACCCTCCATGTCTTGACATTCAATCATCTAAATGCAAATAAGAGCTAGCTCTAGGCCTTAATTAAATATTGTCGTATTTAAAAAGCTTACATAATTAAAAACCAAAGACAAATTAGCTGTTAAGTGACAACTTATTCAATTCTAGCATAATTTTAATTCAGAAATGGAATAGAGACTTAAAAAAAAGAAACAGTATGCTTTTAGAAATATTAAAGATTTTTTATTTGTTTACAAATTTTACTTTTTTGATTAATACAGGTAATTCTTAAATATTTCACTTTTTGTCTATAAAAATAAAATTATCCTTAATATTCCTAAACTCTTTGTTTTCCCAATAAAGCCATTGTTTTTTATATGTTAAGCTACTGAATCATAGGATTAAGTCAGTGGCACAAAACATATTATGTAGGTGAAGTAACAAATTCAGTGTTAGGTCAGGAATCAGAGTACAGTACAGTAACAGCCATACATACATAAGAGGTAGAATTCTTAATCACAGTTTTATAGAAAAGATGCAGTAGTTTATATGTGTACCTTGCTTTATTACTGATGGTACTGTAAGTTTGCATCTCACTACAAATTTAACAGAAGGGGCAAAAAGGAGGGCTCTTAATAGCAATGGTATTATTGATCCTTGTTTTTCAAGTGTTACAAGGGATACTCCCGAGACATCTGAAGCATTTTCTTGGCAAATTAAGATACATGATCATTTATGGCATTCACCTCATTTTAAAAAAGCCTCTGAATAAGTAAATCTGAGCTTCTATTCCTCTCTCAAGGACCAAAGAACAAAGGAAACATATTTCCTTCTGTACCACTCTGAGTGTAAATGAATCTATCTCTCTGGTTATAATTATTGCTTATCAAGAATTCCAGAAGTACTAACCTATCGATGGGTTCTCTATCCAAAATTTTAAGTTGATGGTTTCGAATTCACAATATATTTGTCACAAACAATACTACAAATGGGTAACTTTAAAACTGTTTCATTCATGATGAAGTTAAATTACTAGTACTTGAGTAAAACTCTACAGATTTCAATAAGCCAGGGTGGTAGAGACTTTTTGATATAGTTATTCACCTTTGGGTGTTTAGAACTTGGAATTGGTGTTTCCAGTTTTTACTTCAATGTCAATAAATAGAGTGATCAGGAAGGCCGTATTATAAAAGTTATAATAAACATTGTAATAAATATGTACTTCCAGTGCTAAACCTTACAGTAGGGCTTACATTTCATAAAATGTACCTGAATACTTATAAAAGATAATTCAAAACAATTCTTGTAAAAAATAAAACACATGGCTAAGTACAGTTTCTTCCAGTTAACTGGAAATCAATCAATCTCCTTTGATTTATATTAGAATTAGGATGTCATGATGAGCCAATCAGATTTTAGATTTATAGTTCCATTTAAGTGAACTTTATTTTGGATCAGTATTCTCAAGTTTCCCTAAATTCTTTTTTATTATTTCTGATAATTCTTAGAACTCAGGAAAGGAGATATTTGTTTATGCTAGGCCCAGATCCCTTTAGCAATATTTCCTTCACAAATGCTAGTCATAATGTATTATCTAAGTCAGTAATCATGCTAAAACTGTATAACACTGTTGACATATAATATAAAAATAAACTTATCTTACATTTAATTTTAAAATCCTCTACCTTAGCTAAGGTTTAGACAGAATGTGTCCTTATGGAGACCAAGAAAACTTTAACTATATTCTTCTCTTCAAAGAGAAAACTTGTCCTAATTTTAATGAGTGAAGTTATAACTTTGCATTTTTAAGAATCATCAAAATGTCAGCTTTTGGGAATGTAGGCTAAGTACAAAAAAAGAATACTTTCTGCTAATATTTTACATTGACTTATTTGGTTATAAAAATCTCAAAAACCTAATTGTATTTCAAAGCTATGCTTCTACTTACATTATAGGAGATATGCATATGTAAATTAGAAGACAAGGCTCAACTTTTCTCAAAGATATAGTTAATCCATAATTAGGTAATTCTCAGATTATTTATAACTTAATATATTAAAAACTTCTACAGTTATATAATTTGTAATTGTCACATTTATCAAGAAAATTCTGGGTAAGAGAACCTTGTAAAAACATACTGTTTGGTGTTCCAATTAGGCCTGAAGCTCATTTATTTAAGTCACCTATAACATTTTCAAAATGTTTTCAAAGTTAGGAAAATGTAGTTTTCATATGGCTTCATCCAATTAAACATATTCTGCAAAATATTCCTGCTATACACTGAAGTACAACTGGATCAATAAAATTATTTGCACAGAAAGTAAAGACTTTTCTTTCACATTAAAATTATACCTGTTTCACACAATAATATCTGAAAATATTTTGGAAAAGAACCATTAATGGTCTTGACTGTAACAGTTTATTGCATTTTTCTGCTATGCTTTTTCAATGTTAAGTACTTTAGCTTGGAGTTTTAAGTTCTACTTTTCCTCTTATCTTCAAATAGATTCTTCAGCATATAAACTTGAATGGCTGACACCACCACCATGACCACTAAATTAACCATAGACCAGAAATTGACTCTATCAAAGTTGCTTTCTTGTATGTTTCGATCACGAGCTTCAAATGCTCTAAGCACAGTTTGTATATGACCACTTTTGCTTAGTCTGGACTTGATGCTGTTGATGGATTCCTGGAGATAAAGGACATAATTTTACTACTAAAAAATGCTCAGCAACTTTAAGTTAATTTAAAAATGTGCTTTATGTTTTTTATCAAAATAATTTTAAGATAGGTTTACAATTCAATTAGTGAACAGGTACTACTTATATTACCTAAACATTCTCTGTAAGGCTATTAATAGTTCTCCTGATATAAATTATTGTTTATAGTTATTTAATAAGGGAACAAAACTATTTATTGAAAATAGCTAATATGAAACTATCTGAGTGGCCCAGCACCAGGAATTTTACATACATTATCTCTCTCTTAGCCCTCACACAACCATAAAAAAAAATTATGTTTTTAGAAACAGGGTCCTGCTATGCTGCCCAGGCTGGAGTGCAGTGGCTATTCACAGGCACGATCGCAGCTCACTGTAGCCTCAAACTGGCCTCAAGCCTCAGCACCTACCTACCTACCTACCCACCCCACCCCCACCCCCGCAGCTAGGACTACAGGCATGTGACACTGTGCTTGGCAAATGATTTAGTGTATTAAACCCCATTGATGATAACTGTAGGTATTATGTAACATATAATCCCATTATATAATTTGTTGTGTTTATGATATTTTTTCTTTTAATGTTAGTCTGACCAATTTAGTATACAGCAAAACACCCAATGTTTTATGTCGCAAAGTAGTAAGGAAATTAGAAAACCTTTTATTTTTAGATGTGCATACTATATAATCAAAAGCATAATGTATTTACAATACAAAAAATGTTCCAATATCACATTTATAAAACAAGCTTATCAAAATGCATTCTAAATTGCACATCTTCTGAGAAAAGCCATTTTGATAATAGGGTCCTAGTGAGATAAGTGATTTGAAACCTATAAAAGGGCTATATGAATATAAGGTAAAATAAAGCTGAGATAGGAAATGATATCAAAGTATTTATGGCAAAGATAAGAAAATCCTAGAAACATTTTCTTGGATAATACAAATAAAATGCTGATCAGTTCAATGCCCATTACTATAGTAAGGCCTCTGGATGTTAGTAACTTATTATTTTATGGAAAGACCATACTGACCAGAATGTCTTCCAGTTTCATATCCAACATATCTGTCCCAGTAATGTATTTCTTCCAATCTTCTTGTTCTTGTGCCTGTTCTCCCATATTATCCAGGATTAATTCAAAGAAAATCACTTTCTCAGAAATGGTGCTGAATGTATTGTCAAAGCAGAACATGTAGTCTCCAACTTCAGTCTCTACCCTGTAGTAAAGAAAAGTACACATCTTTAAGTTATCTGTACTTCTATGTGGGATGAGTGGAAAGACAACTAAAGGCAAAAAGAAGAAATAGTGTGGTTTATCATAGTAACTGGACAGCTCACTCGTATATTTCCTTAGTATTGAAAGATAATTTTTAATTTCTTGGGAAACAGGTAACCTGAAAATATAAACATTTGAGTGCTTGCAACTTAGACGTGCTTGGCATTTACTCTCAGTAAGTTATGGTAAATGATTTAATTTTTTGAAAAGGATAGATTTAAAAACTCAGATACAAGATAACTCATAATAAACTTTGATATTTTTACATTGCTGAAAGTAATTTTATTGTGAGTTCAATTCATATGCAAATATGACTACCAATCTAACCTTCAAGTGAGATTAATCTATAAACCGAGTTATGTTTGGCTTTCAGAAGCAGTGATGAAGGGTCCCAAGTGCTTCTTTCAAGCCTACTGATTAAGTACATCTTTGTGATACAGTTTACAAAGGTTAGAGATGAGGTCTGTGGCCAATAACTGGAGCTTTACTCCCAGTGGCATTACCTTTACTGAATAAACACCATTCACATCTAAACTGAACTTGTGATCTTGGTATTACCTTCACATTCAAGATAATTGGCCTGGGCAGAGTTAATTTAGTAAAGTGGTTTTCTAATGATTTTTTGTGGAAAGTCTAACAAGCAAAGAATTCCACAAGCTAATGACACTGCTGCTGCCCCTAAACAAATAGAAAACACCACTTCCTTGAATGAAAGTGCCTGTTGTATCTGTTGCTCTTATTCAGTTTTCACAAGACACTGTTAATTACACTTTAAGAAACTGGTCAAAAGCCAACTCAAAGCTGGGTGCAGTGGTGCACACCTGTAATCCCAGTTATTCAGGAGGCTTAGGTGGTAAGATCCCTTGAGCCCAAGTGTTCGAGACTAGCCCAGTTAACAGTGAAGACACCCATCTCAAAAAACACAACAACAAAAACCAACTCAAAACACTTGTAAGTCTACCAAATTTATAAAATTGCCCTGTGAGAACTAGTGACTCAGATGATATGTTTTAATATATATGATCTTTTATTCAGTTACAGAGCAACTGTAAATTACAAAAGCCTTTTTATAAACATTAAATCTACCTAATGTGCACATTAAAAACCTAGATACAAGACTTTTTTGTCCTCCAAAAGAAATCAGTTTTCTTTATTCTAATGATATTCCTAATAAAGGTTTGGGTATGTCTAACAATGTTTCCTATTAGATGGACTGACTTCTAAAACTTTCTAGCTGCATCTTAAGCAGCTTACCACCCAATTCTATTCCATTTCTTAAGGGTGGCTTCAGCTGGAATTGCAGTGGGGTTCTGGAGTCAGAGGTGCTCTGAGTTAAGGTTTCTTATCCTTTGTGGTGCAGCATTAGGTTCTGTTATAGCCCTCTAATATCCAGAATTTCATCATCTTTATTGCACTTCCTTTTGTCTTAGAATATCTTGTTTATAGTTCCCTTTGGTTGACTTATAGCATTATGTAATTGTGCTTGATACAAGGAGGACCCAAGATATATTTCTTTGTGTCCAGATCTTCACCAAAACTCATCTATTTAAAAACTTGTCAGCTTGGGGGCAAGTGTCATAAAGGATGCTCAGAGTTTACTACAACTTACAGGACTAAAACTGGACAAACTTTCTTCCAATTTTACAGATTATGCCTTCAGTGCTACCTTCCAGTGAATCCATGTGGGGGCGAAGAAGGTTTAAGAAACCAGGAAGAAACTAAAATGCTGAATTAAAAGAAAAGCGGGGGCAGGGGATAAGAGCTGATATTGCAAAAACAAATCTTTCTTAAACGTGTTTTCTCGAATGTCCTGCCAATGTCACATACTCAGTTCTGCGAAGAAAACCTGAATTGTTCCTTTGCTCTAACCTGAGATCACAGTTTTTCTTTTTGGACATGCCCCTGGAGACTCACATCAATCAACACTTTCAGTTTAAAAATTTCAGACCCTACTATTTTGCTTTCCTTTCCTCCAATAACTGGTAATCTGTATTTTCTAAATCTGTATTTTCTACCAATTCAATTTTACTTAAAATGTTATTGCCATGGAATGACTACTGACTCGAATTTTCACATTTTAAAACAGTTCACACTAGAAAAACAGTTCAAACTGTTGTGACTATTCATGGAAGGTTAGTATAAGTGATTTTAAAGTTTTCTTATTTCCAACTCACTGCATCATTTAAATTTTCATAAGGCTTGTATTTTGCTATCTTCTGAATATAACGCGATTCTTTTAAAGCATTTATCATCTTTTTTTTCCTATTTTCAATTTACTGTTTTTGTTTAAGCATAAGAGAGAATTACTCAGCAACATGAATGGAATTTAACAGACATACTACAAATAGCAGTGGCCAATACCTATATACCTCTTTATACTTTACACACTGCTTTCACATATTTTCTCTTTTTTAATCCTTACCATCATATTTGGAAGTAGGCATAATTGACCTTTCCAAGGTAAGTAAAATGAGGTTCAAGCAGGTTAACATACTTGCCCATGATCACATAGCCTGTTATAGGAATAGATTAAGCTTGGTTTTCTGACTTTCAAATTAATTGATCTTTCTACACTATTGCTCAGAGCCTGTTTGCATTCTTTGTTGTCTCCTCAATTATGACAAACAATTGTCCTTTGAGGATGTATTTAACTTTTGCAAAGGACTCTGAGCAAACACTGGTAAATACAGTGGAAAGCAATTTTAAAAGAAAAAAAAATGACAAATATTAAGTACTATGACCCAAACGTGGGGTATTTCCTGAGGAAATCTTTACATTATATTCTGATTAATATATTTGCTGTTATAGTACAACCAGTGAACATGACTGTTCTGAAGGACAGCATTCACTTAGACCATCCATTCTCAGTGATTGATATCGCTCAGAAAGGGGCAAAAAATTCTTGGAGATTATAATGGTTTGTGGCCCTCCAAACCTCAATCTTATGGGACAAAAGCTTATTCCCTAGAACTCTGTCTTACTTCTTGGGTATCACACAAGCAGCATGAGTTCACAGAAGATATACCAAGTGTACACAAGAACAATGCTATGAAAGAATGGTGAGTAGATGGTTGTGATTAGAGGAATTTCAACTGATCTTGCAAGAGGTGGCCTGCAACATGCCTACCAACTACCACTGGCTCTCTTGCAGATGTTTAGGTTTGATCCTAAATGCTCTTTTGGAGAATTAATTAAAACTAGTTTATATTTTATTGTTTAATTCTATAAGAGTAATTCAGCCCATTATGCCAAGTGCTAAAAAATTTCAATAATATCTGAATGACTAATATCCTACTTGAAATTGTTTTCCATATTAATTCGCTGGGTATGGTGGTGTGCGCCTGTAGTTCCAGCTACTTGGAAGGCTGAAGTGGAAGGATCGCCTGAGCCCAGCAGGCAGGGTGAGGCTGCAGTGGCTGTGAGTATGCCACTGCACTCCAGCCTGGGTGACAGAGTGAGACTCCAACTCAAAAACAAACAAAAAAAAGTGTTTCCTGTATTAAGCAAAAGTTAAAAGTTAATTTCATTAAAAAATTTTAAGATATTAATGTAACTTTTCAATCATTTTATATTTGCTAGAAAAATAAGTTTTGAATGATTAAAAATTTTAATTACACTGCTATTCTTATGTATTTATATAAATTGCTATTTTGCTTCTATAATTGATTTATTACTATATGTTATACACATATTACTATATGTGCAAATAAATTACATTACAAGTTATTCAGCCAGGCAAGTTGGCTCATGCCTGTAATCCCAGCACTAAGTTATTCAGAAAATATAGTTATAAAGTTTAATGGTAACAGCTTTCTAAATTTTAATTTGTTTTAACTTTAGTTTTAATTTAATTTGGTCATTATTAACACTGTACTGAATGAAAAGAGTAAGTTCTGTACCCTCTCTTTTTATATATAAAGCACAGATATACATACATAAACAGATAAGCAGTATATCTGTGGTATTAAAATGTCATGGGGGGATGACTAGAAAAGCAAATGTCTACAATGGCTCCAGGGCAGCAGATTGGGGAAGAGGGTAAAAATAAAAAATGGTTGAGAAACACTGACTCAGATGTATGAGCTTCAGCGTGTGTATAAAAAACAAAGATGCCTTAATACTTAACAGTCATTCCTATATTAATCTTTCTAAATCTGTGTTGATTGCTTTTAGTAGAAAGGAATTTTACTACAATGATACAAAATATTATTCAATAAAGATGCAGAGTAAATTTTCCTTGTAAGTAGAACAAAGAACATAAAATAGCCCACAATGTGTAAGTTCTCCTGAAAGTTACGGTAATATTAGTATTAGTTCAACAGTCTAAACAACTCATTTATATAAACACTCCAAATTTCAGGCAGTGCTAGACGTAGATATTACTAAAGCTGTTTAGTGCTCTGATGGAGACTTTTTTTATTAACCCTAACTACTAGAAGGACAATACTTGTTTCAAAGATTTCCTTAGGAGGCTGGATACCATGGAACACACCTAGAGTCCCAGCTATTCAAGAGGCTAAGGCAGGAAGATCAATTCAGCCCGAGAGTTTGAGGCTCCAGTGAGTTTGGGATCATACCACTGAATTCCAGCCTGGGCAACAGGGTGAGACCCTGTCTCTAGAAGAAAAAATTAAATTTAAAAGAAAAAGACTTACTTAAGAAAAATAGTGTCATGTTGAGATTTTAGTTGCTTTTACAAAATTAATATAGCTAAAAAGTTTTTGTTTGAATCCGATTTTTAGAAAGTAGATTTGTAAATTTGGTATAGTGATTAAAAGTGAGTTGGATTGCCTGGGTGTAGCTCCCAGCTTTGCTATGTAATCTTCAACTTACTTAACAGTTCAATGACTCAATTTTCTCATCAGTAAAATTATAATATTATATACCTGATAGGATTGTGGTATAGAATAAAAAAAATTAGTTCATGAAAACTGACTAGAACAATGTATAAGGTGGACTATTATACACTCAATCCTTTTCTCCCATGGTTTAATGAGAGGTAATTCTATGCAAGAAAGCAACAAGATACCTTGTCTCCTAACATTTAATTTATCTGCTAAAAGGGAGCAAATAGTTGGGGAGAAACAAAGGCAGAGAAAAATGTTGTACATTTTAAAATTCTGAAACTTAAAGAACTACATTTTTAAGTTATCCACCTAGCAAAGAGAAAACAGATAATTCTAAGTATATCAATCTAAATGGACTTTTTTTTTTTTTTTTTTGAGTTGGAGTCTCACTCTGTCGCCCAGACTGGAGTGCAGTGGCCGCTCCCGGCCACCGCAGCCTCGACCTGCTGGGCTCCGGCAATCCTTCCGCCCCAGCCTTCCAAGTAGCCGGAATTACAGACATGCGCTACTACACCCGGCTGATTTTTTGATTTATTGTAGAGATGAGGTCTCGTTGCCCAGGCAGGTCTCGAACCCGCGGGCTCAGGCAATCCACTCACCTCAGCCTCCCAAAGGCGCGGGATTACAGGCTGAGCCACCGAGCCCGGTTCTTTTTTTTTTTTTGAGTTGGAGTCTTACTCCCTTGCCCAGGCTGGAGTGCAGTGGCACACTCACAGCCATCCCAGTATCAACTTGCTGGGCTCCAGTGATCCTTCCGCCTCAGCCTTCCAAGTAGCTGGAACTACAGGTGCACTCTACCATGCCCAGCTATTTTTTTTTTTTTTTTTTTTTGATTTATTGCAGAGACGAGGTCTTGCCAAGTTGCCTGGGCTGGTCTCGAACCTGCGGGCTCAGGCAATCCACTCGCCTTGGCCTCCCAAAGTGCTGGGATTACATGCTGAGCCACCGAGCCCAGCCTAAACTGACTTTTAATACTACTGTTTATTTATTTATTAATGGTTTATACAAATATTTTCTGAGTTCTCTATAGGTAAAATGCTATTTTAAAAAGCTTTTTAAAGCTGGATGGCTCATGGCTTTAATCCCAGCACTTTGGGAGGTAGAGGTGAGAGGATTGCCTGAGCCCAGAGGTTTGAGACCAGCCTGGGCAACTTGGTGAGACCTCATCTCTACAATAAATCAAAAAATTAGCAGGGTGTGGTGGCGCACACCGGTAGTTCCAACTACTTGGAAGGCTGAGGCAGAAGGAGCGCCTGAGTCCAGCAGGTCGAGGTTGTGGTGTCTGTGAGCATGCCACTGCACTCTAGCCTGGGCAATAGAGCAAAACTCCAACTTAGAAAAAATAAAAAAAAAGGTTTTAAAATGAGTACCTTAGAAAATTATGGTTGAGACTTTTTTTCTCTCTCATTTATTCATACATGTATTCAGTATTTACTGAAAATCAATTATGTGCCAGGCACTTAAATTAATAAGATCAGTGATTTTAATAATAGTTAATACTGGCAGGGCACATTGGCTCACAAACTTTGGGAGGCAGAGGTGAGAGAATTGCCTGAGCCCAGGGGTTCGAGACCAGCCTGGGAAACTTGGTGAGACCTTGTCTCTACAATAAATTTTTAAAAACTTAGCTGGGCGTGGTGACACAGGCCTGTAGTTCCAGCTACTTGGGAGAATGAAGCAGAAGGATCACCTGAGCCCAGCAGGACAAGGCTGTGGTATTGGTGATCATGCAATTGCATTCCAGCCTGGGTGACAGAGTAAGACTCCAACTCAAAAATAAATAAATAATAATAAAAAAAATAATGGCTAATACTTACAAGTGTGCTATATGTCAGGGATGGTCTAAGTATCATACAGTAGAAAACAAAGAGTTTGGGTCCATCCTGTCTCTACCTTTCATGTGTACCCCTTCAGACTTACCTGACTTATCTGAGCCTCCCTGAGTGTTAAATGGGAATTGCAAATTAAAGACTCTATCTCATAGTAGGTTGAAAAGATTAGCTTAGAAGCATATAACATGCCAAGCCTTGTTTATGGCAAATATTAGATACGCCATATTTGTTCTTCCTCTTCTTATAAATTCACAGTTCAGTTTTAACACAATAAAAATGTTGACTAAGAAAATGCTACAAAAAAATAACATAATGGAACAGGGAAACACGTCAGTGAGATTAAAAGAGTGAAGTGAGACGTCAGAAAAGTATACATGGTCTTTTGCCAAACTCTGAACTCAAAAAGTTATGACATATATAGTTTCCTATGGTCAGATCTTTTACTTTCAGGACTTCTAATTATCTAAAAAGAATGAAGTCTGAGTAAAAAAATAAAAATTGATATATACATCACACAAAAATATATTGTACTGTTGTTTTAAGAAAGAAAACTATGGATAAAGATAATATATCCAGCAATTAAGACACATGCCTGGAACAATGGCTTTTAATTAAAATGGAAAGCTTGTGCTAATCAGAAAGGCAGGCTTAAAATGCCACAGTAGATTAAATGCAGTACCTAGGGAATGCTAATTTATTAACCAAAGCAAAGAAAAAATTTAGTCAGGATCAAAACAAAATGCCTAAACAGAAAAAGGGTAATGGAAGATGTTTTCATTTGTGAGATGACCCACTATCACGGGCTGTTTAAAATCATATGAAATTACCGAATACTGATATTTAGTGTCAAGTGTGGTAAATGTACCTGCTCTTCAGATAGCCCAACAGTATTACTTGTCCAAAGGAAGTCAACTAAAACAGAGATTACTTACGTGTGAACTCCATCTGATTTTCTTTGTTCAAAAACTAATGTTTTGCCTTCTGGAGAGGCAAGATGGAAATCAATATCTAATCCTGCTCCATCTAAAACCTGTAGAAGAAGACACAAGATAAAAACATATATTACAGATTCTGAAAATAAAAATTACATAATGTAGGTAATAGGATATAAATATTTTCTTTCTAAACCTAGAGGGAAAAGAAATCAAACTAAGTCATGTTTGGGCTAGAAAGGAATGGAAAGATCTCGAAAGGCAGGAGGATCACTTTGGGCTTGGAGATTGAAGCCATAGTGTGCAATGATAGTCCCTGTAAATGGTCACTACACTCCAGCTGGGCAATACAGTGAGACCTTTTCTCTAAAATAAAAATTTTAAAAAATAAATAAAGCTATTTGCAGGCCTGGTGTGGTGGCTCATGCCTATAATCCCAGTACTTTGGGAGGCTGAGGTGAGAGGACTGCCTGAGCCCATGGGTTTGAGACCAGCCTGGGCAACTTGATGAGAGCCCATCTCTACAGTAAATTAAAAAAAAAAAAAAATTAGCTGGGTGTGGTGGCACACGCTGAGGGGAAGGACTGCCTGAGCCCAGCAGGTTGAGGCTGCGGTGGCTGTGAACATGCCACTGTAGTCCAGCCTTGGTGACAGAGACTCCAACTCAAAAAAAAAAAAAAAGCTGTTTTCAGATATCTAAGCATTCAAAACATTCTCCTCAAGGATATCCTCTAAAAAATATATCTATTAAATCCAAAAACAATCAATGTAACTGTAAGAGGGAACAAAGAAGGGAATGTAAGGGGAGAACAAAGAAGCAGCTTCGATCTTGGAGTAGGCTTCACAGACTTCACTCCCTTCACTCCCTTCCTGAAAACTGTTTTGAAAACATCACTAAATTATTAACACCCTTATCCACTGCACCTGCATAACTGGCTATATCTGCTTCTGTAAAATTGCTTGCTTTCCGACGCTAGCAGATGAATGTGATAAGAGCCCCCAGAACATCCCAAGTTCTATCTTTAGCCCACTAGAATGTAAGTCTAAACTACTTAAGGCAGCCCTGTGTTGCAGCTGGCTGCCCTTGCTTTGGAATTCATTATCAAGCAAGTGGCCACCGGCCATGGCTGAATCTGGCTAATAAACCTCTCCTTTGTTACTTATAGCTTTGTGTCGATGTCTGTGATTTAAGCTCTCGTACCCTACTTCATAACAAAGGTAATAAGGAAAGATTTCAGTAAAACAAAATTAAAATGCAATTATTGGTAGTGGTTATCAGGCTTAATAAAAATGATTTTTAAGACTAAAAAGCTTGATTTAAAAATCATAAAATATGCTTAAAAAATATAAAATATATACAATAAAAAATAGTACCATAATGTTAAACTCAACTTCCAGATGATTTCAATGGTACATGATGGGGACAGTAGTAAAACTGTTACAAGTTTGGTTGGTTAAGAGAAAATATTAATTTTGATGATGAGAAAATAGATGTTTAAACATTAAGGAACATCCAATTTGGCAATATAATACACAGATAGCCAGAAAACCCTCCCACTATAAAACCCCTGGGAATGTTGGTTTATATTTTGAAACGATACTTTAACTTCATAGCCAGGGGGGAAAAGTAAAGACATGAAAACTACAGTGGTAAGTGGAAGTTTGTGGAGGGGGTTAACTTATCACAGTTAACTTAGGGGTTTGGTATTTAATCCCCATGAGGACAGAGGATGAGGCTTTCGGTCTGAATTATGTAGCGAGCAGAAACTGAGAACTATGCATAAACCTAGGATCTTTGAAGGGTCATACCTTCAGTAAAAGAGTGAAACAAAATTTAAAAAGTCCACCAGTACCTAGAGACCACAAGAAAGCTTGTCCATCTTGGTCTCAAGTCATATATGAAAAAATAATATAAACTTGTCAGATAAGTTCATCTACAGGCTTATTCATCAAACATATTTGCTGTTCACATTTTTACCACCCACATATTCAGAGACTCAAGCAGAAAAATTAATATAAAAAGTAGTCCCCCATTACGGAATGCCTGGGAGGAGTGAATGTAAAGCTTTTCTGATATCATCAACCTAACCATACAGGATTCACATTGGACATGGCCCTGCTAAGCATGGGTTTGATGGGCACCTTCTGACATGACCCCTAATGATTTCTGCCTTTCTGGGATTCATACCCTTGTGTAAAGATATAATATGGCAAAAGTGATGGACATTACTTCCTTGACAGGCTTATACAAGATTGTAACTTCCATTTAGCTAGCTCGTTCTCTCTTGCTGTACTCTCTCTTGCCTTCTCACTCAACCTGATGGAGCAAAATTGTAAGATGCTTTATGAAGAGACGCATGTGACAAGAAACATGGAAGGCCTCTGGCCAACAGCTTGTCACACACTGAAGCCTTGGTCCAACAACCTGTGAGAAATGAAGCCTGTCAACAACCATAAGCAAGCTTTCTCAGCTGAATCTAAGTGACTGCAGCTCTGTGAGACATCCTGGGCAGAAGACCCAGTCAAGCAGTGGCCAGATTCCTGACCCATAAAAACTAGAGCTAGAAAATGTTATTTTAAGTCACAAATTTGGTATCAATAACTAATGATCTTCAAATGATTTATCTTCATAAAGAAAGGGAAGTATCAGGAAAGAAATGAAAGTAAAATAAAGTAGAATTATATAAAATGCTCAGTAAAAGTCAGAGAAAGGAGAAAAAGATGGGAAAATTGAAAAAAGAACAAGTACAATAAATACAAAGGAGTTACAAACATGGTAATCCCAACAGCATCAATAAGCACTTTGTGAATGGTCTAAATATGCCAATTAAAAGACATAACTGTCAGAGTATATAACAAAATGAGACCCAACTATATCTGTCTACAAGAACCCACTTTAAATATAGACACAGTAAACGTAAATGGATGGAGAAAGATATACCATGCTAACACTAATCAAAAGAAATCTGGAGTACCTATATTGCTTTCAGACAAGGCAGACTTCAGAACAAGGAAAATTATCAGGGATAAAGAGAGAGATTACTAACTGGGTGTGGTGACTCATGCCTGTGATCCCAGTACTTTGGTAGGCCAAGGTGGGAGAATCGCTTGAGCCCAGGAGTTTGAGACTAGCCTGGACAACATAGTCAGACCTTATCTCTACAAAAAGCAAACAAAAATTAGCTGGGCACGGTGGTGTGCACCTATAGTCCCAGCTACTTGGGAAATTTAGGTGGAAGAATCTCCTGAGCCCAGGAGGTCGAAGCTGCAGTGAGCCATGATTGTGCCACTGTACTCCAGCCTCGACAACAGAGTGAGATCCAACTCTAAATAAATAAATAAATAGGGGAATTAACTATAATAAATGGGTCAACTTTCCAAGACATAACAATCCTTAATATGTTCACACCTAACAACAATGTATCAAAATGTGTGAGGCAAAAACTGAGAAAATTACAAGGAACAGACAAAACCATTATTATAGTAATGTTTCAACATCCCTCTATCAGTAACTGGCAGATCCAGCAGGTCAGTAAAGATATCGTTGAACTGAACAGCAGCATCAATCAACTGGATCTAACTGACTTCTGAGGATTACTTGATACAACAATGGCAGAATACACATTTTTCTCAAGCTCACATGGAACATTCGCCAACATAGACCACATTCTGGGCCATGAAACCCTGACTTATGCTCTCAGACTGCAATGGAATTAAGCTGCAAATCAGTAACAGATAAATAGCTGGAAAAATCCCAAAATATTTGGAGATTAAACAACATATTTATAAATACCTCACAGGACAAAGAAGTCGCAAGATAAATTTTTAAAAAATTGAACAAAATGAAAATGCGATCTAACAGAAATTTGTGGGATGCAGAGAAATCAGTGCTTAGAGGGAAATTTGTAACACTGAATGCATACATTAGAAGAAAAAAGATCTAAAATCAATAATCTAAGCATCCATCTTAGAAAACTGGAGAAAGAAAAGTAAAATAAGCCTAAACTAAGCAGCAGAAAAAAAAATTAGAGCAGAAATAAATGAAATTGATAAAAGGCGATCAACAGAGAAAAATGAAACAAAAACATGGCTCCTGGAAAAAAAAGTCAATAGCTGGACACAGTGGCTCATGCCTCTAATCCCAGCACTTTGGGACATGGAGGAGAGAGGCTTACTTGAGCTCAGGGGTTGGAGACCAGCCTGAACAACATGGTGAGACCTTGTCTCTACAATAAATCAAAAAATCATCTGGGCATGGTGGCACATGCCTGTGGTTCCAGCAACTTGGGAGACTAAGTGGAAGTATGACCTGAACCCTACAGGTCGAGGCTGCGGTGGCTATGAGCAATGCACTGCACTTCAGCCTGGGTGCCAGAGTGAGACTCCAACTCAAAAAAAAAAAAAAAAAGTCAATAAAACTGGTTAAGCTCTAGCCAAGCAAACCAAGAAAAAAAAAAAAAAAGATACAAATTACTAATATCAGAAATGAAAAATGGGTCATCACTGATGAATCTAAGGATAATAGTGGAATATTTTTATTAATCTATACCCATAACTTTGATAACTTAGTTGTAATAGAACTCTCAAAACACACAAACTACCAAACTCATGCAAGGAGAAATAGATAATCTGAATAGGCCTATATCTATCAAATAAATTGAATCAATAATTGATAATCTCTAAAAAGAAAAGGACAGGACCACATGGTTTCAATGGTGAATACTCCCAAACATTTATGGACAATATGATACCAATTTTTTATATTCTCTTTCAGAAAATAAAAGCTGAAGGAATAATTCTTGACTCATGAGGTCAACATTACTTTAATACTTAAACCAGAAAGAACTTTCTAAGAAAGGAAAACTACAGACCAATATCTCTCATGAGCATTGATGCCAATATCTTCAACAAAATATTAGCAAATGTAATTCAACAATGTAAAAAATAAATTACAATCATGACCAAATGGATTTATTCCAAGTGTGTAAGGCTGATTCAACATTCAAAAATTAATCACAGTAATTCATTACATCAACAAGCTAAGGAAGAAAAATTAGATGACCACACCAAAGGATGCAGAAATAACATTTGATAAAATCCATTATTGATTCATGATATTAAAAAAACTTAGCAAACAAAGAATAGAGGGGAACTCACTCAATTTAATGAAGAGCATCTACAAAAATCTTACAGTTAAGATTACACTTAATGGCAAGAAATTAAAAGTTTTCTCTCTAAAATCAGAAACAAAGCAAGGATGCTCCTCTCTCAATATTCCTATTAAAACCATACTGGAAGCCTTAGCTAACATAATACAAAAAGAAAATGAAATAAAAGATATACAAATTGGGAAAGAAGAAATAAAACTGTCTTTGTTCATAGATGACATGATTGTCCATGTAAAAATTCCCCCACATTGCCAACAAAACCCTCCTGGAACTACTAAGTGATTATAGCCAAGTCTCAGGATATAATGTTCATATACTCAAGTCAACAGTTTTCCTACATGCCAGCAATGAGCAACTGGAGCTGAAAATTAAAAAAACAGAAATCTACATTAGCACTAAAAGGAAAAGAAAAAAAGAAAAAAACCTCTTAGTATAAATCTACCAAAATATGTACAAGAGCTATACAAGAAAACAAAATACTGATAAAAGAAATCAAAGATCTAAATAAATGAAGCGATACACCATGTCACTGGACAGGAAGACTCAATATTGTTAAGATATCAATTATTCCCAACTTGATCTATAGATTCAGTGCAGTCCCAAACAGAATCCCAGCAAACTGCCTTGTGGATATCGACAAACTGATTCTAAAATTTATATAAAAAGACAAAAAGACTCAGAATAGCCAACACGATATTGAAGAACAAAATTAGAGGATACCTGACTTCAAGACTTAGTATAGTTATGATAATCAAGACAAGTTACAGTAATCAAGACAGTGTGGTACTGGGGAAAGAAATGACAAATAGATCAACAGAACAGAAATCACAGAAATAAGTAAAAAAGATAGGTGGTTGCCAGAGGCTCAGTGCTCAGGGGAAACGGGGTAAATAGACTTATACCACTTTTCCCCATCCATACTCCTGTCTTTCAGGTCCTTAAAGGTATCCTTCTATCTTCCTCAGCACCTCAATACATACTATTCTTTTTACCCACTGTCTTGTTCCACTCACCCTCTTATGCCTAGTGAAAGCCTGATTATTCTACAGAGCTGAACTCTACTTCTGGATGGCATTTCTCAATTTCCAGATAAAATCAAGTCCTCCTAACTGAACACACAGCCTTATGCATTTACCTTCACAGCAGTTCTGAGAGGTATAATTGTACATGTATTTATTTGTGTAATTTAATTATTGTCTGTCCCCATACTTGATTGTATGAGAACACTGACTATATTTTTACTCACCATTGCATCTCTAGCACTTTAGATAATGCTGACAAATATTAAGCACTCAATAATGATCTACATTTCTAAGTAAAGGATCTTATTCATTCTTGTATTGGTACTGAAATTTTCAGGACATCAATATAATGTGAGGTTAGTCAATTATCCAAAAATGATTCTCCTAAAACACAAAAAGAAATGATTAATAGTTTTCAGGCTGGGCATGGTGGCTCACACCTGTAATCCCAGCACTTTGGGTGGCCAAGGAGGAATTGCTTGGGTCTGGGAGTTCAAGACCAGCTTAGGCAACACAGCAAGACCTCTACAAAAAATAAAAAAATTGGTTTGGTGTGGTGGCCCATGCCTGTTGTCCCAGCTACTTGGGAGGCTGAGACAGAAGGATGGCCTGAGTACAGGAGGTCATGGCTGATGAGCTATGATAGTGCCATACTCCAGCCTGGGTAACAAAGTAAGAGACCCTGACTTAAAAAAAAAAAAAAAAAAAAAAATTCAGTATGTCACGGTAACCAAGGGCAATGCTGGATTTTAAAAACAAACTTTTAGACAAAAATCAGTAGGTTGTAGTTACTAGGAAATTAAACAAGTTGGAAAATACAAACAAAAGGTGAGGAAGTAATCTTTACCCTACAAATCCCTCCAACATTATCTAGGATTACAGATATTAAATGACTTTACCTCTTTCCTTAATCAAAACTAATCAATGGAGAGTGATTTGGAGGAACAGTCCCTTTAAGACTGACCAGAGATGCAAAGTATAAAGCTAAACCACACCAGCTGTACAACTGTTGAGGCATAAATGTAAGACCAAATTTCTTGAAGATTTACCATGTATCGGGGATGGCCTATGAGTATTTTTTAATAGATCACATTGCACTGAATATGGGCATTAACTCATTTTTTTCAAATCAACTCTGAGGTAGTTCTAATTATTATCTCTATTTTACAAGTAAGAAGATTTCACAAGTTTTAAGTGGCAGAGTCAAGATTTCAACCCAGGCAAAGGTGGGAGCTCTTAACTATCAGGTCAGTAGTTAAAATAGATTTCTTCCCTAGTATGTGGATATGTATTGAGGAATTTTAAATTAATACAAATTATTTTCTTATCTAGACTATTTCACTAATTTTGCCTCTAGTTGGTTTTCCTTACCTCTAATTTAGCTCTCCATAAATGCATCTTCCACACTTTGAGTAAACTGCTTATATCTTAAACGAACTTGTACAAAATAAGAGAAAAGCTACTTAGAATGGCACACAAGGCTACTACGATTCATGCTTCATGAGACCCAAGCCTCCTGGCCTCCCTAATCCCCTTCTCTGCTACTCCTACCCTAGACTTTACAGTCTTAAAATTTAAGAAAAAACTCAGTACTTGTAGTGTCCACTACACACTACCCATTCCCAAACACACTATGCATTTCAGAACTACGTGTCTATTCATTTTGTTGCTTTTCCTGAAATGCCCCTTTGTTTCTCACATTTCTGTCTCACTTAAGCATCTTTCTAGATCAAATTTTTTTTTTCCAGAAATCCTCTTTAAAACTCATAGATGCTCCTTTACTAGCACTTAATCGTCTTTATTGGAATTACCTGTTCATGAGCCAGTAACCCTTACTAAGCTCCTTGAGAAGAGGGATTCTTTAATTTGTCATCCTCCCTCATGCACAATTCTTGGCACAAATATCTGTTTAGTAAATGCTGAACTATCAAACTTTACTGGAAATCAAGAAATGTTGAGTTCTAGCCTCAGTTTTGCTAACTATGTGACGACTTTAGGCACTTTACTCTCTGCACTTACCTTATGCATCTATAGATAACCTAATCCTAAAATTGCTTTAGATAAAACATTCTATGTAACTTTAATTTTGCTCTGTATATGTCAGTATCTGGTGTTTTAAAAAAATTCTCCACTGGCACGGTGACTCACGCCTGTAATCCCAGCACTTTGAGAGGCGGAGGTGAGAGGATTGCCTGAGATCAAGGGTTTCAGGATCAGTCAGGGCAACTTAGCGAGCCCTCATCTCTACAACAAATCAAAAAAGTTAACCGAGTGTGGTTGCGAACACCTGTGGTTCCAGCTACTTGGAAGGCTGAGGTGGAAGGACCGCCTGAGCCCTGCAGGTCAAGGCAGCGGTGGCCGTGAACCACTGCACTGGAGTGAGACTCCAACTCAAAAAAAAAAAAAACAACCCCAAAAACAGTACATCAACTTTTGGTACAAAAGTTGGTACAAAATGGTACAAAAGTTACCATTTGATTAAAAAGTAGCGTAAAAAAAAATGGAAGGATGAAACACATCAATGTATCTTTTTTGCACTGCTACTTGAAAACATGGAAATTGTATGGGTAGAATCACCAGGATTTCTCCTAAGAAATGACCCCCTCCAAGAATGACCAAATAAAATAAGGCAACTCCCTGTAAGAGTATTATGCAGACGCTAAAAAGAAAAGAAGGACAAGTGGGAAATGCTTACAAAGCTCAAGGAAAGAAACGTTATACAGTTTTAATATAAGAGTCGATCTTATTTGATTTGACAGAACTAAAACGGAAACATACTACTGCATACAGCAACAGCCGCTTTCAAAATATTTCGAAGTCGAGCTTAGTGAAATTGTCACATGGTCACAATGCATACTCCCTAACTGAAGCGAAGATCCAGAATACGGGAATTGGGAGAAAGTGGCTGCGGGGACGCAAGTGTCATCACCCCGTCCAATGATGAACAGGAACGTGTCCCAGTCCCGGACTGTGAAATTCTCGGCATCGGGCGCGTGCTGGCCGCGAGAGCGACGGGCGAATCACGAAACAAAGACGTCGCGAGCCCTGGCCGCCTTCCGACCGGAGGAAGGGGCAAGGCGCAGTTGCGGATCCGGCCCCGCCCAACCCGGGATCCCCGGCCCGGCCCGGCCCGGCCCGGCCGAGCCTCACGCCTGCGCGCGGCCGGCGGCCCCCGCCGCTCCTGTCCCGCGTCCACGCGAAGTTTCCAGCCCGGAGCGGCGGCGCCGCGCCGCGGGGCTGAGGGGAGGCCGGCGCGCGCCGCGCTCACCTGGTACTCGATCTCCAGCGAGGCCTTCGGGGGCATGGGCTG
>NW_007260587.1:150461-199976 GCF_000164805.1 Carlito syrichta | reverse complement strand
GGGGAGGCGGGGGGGGGGCGGCGAAGGGGCGGAGCCTCTCAACGGCTCCCGCGGCGGTTCGGACGCCGTGGCTTCTGCGGGCTGGTGCTCCGCTCCGGGTCGGGGCTTCCACGCCGGGGGCCGGGAGCAGTCCGAGGCTTCCCGTCGCAGACCAGCGTGCGGCATGCACGGTCGTGGAGGGGTCTCCTCAGCGACGACTTGGGCGGTGAGCGACTGCCCTCGGCGGGTGGAACCGGCCTACCTGCGGGAGTGTTGCCCCCTCCCCCTTCTCCGCTAGGACGCGCTTCCCCGCGGTCCTCGCGCTTGCGGAGCGTGCTGCTTTGCAGGGCTGTGTTTTATCTGATGGAAAATCCGAGAGGAGGGAGCCCGGTTTTCTTCTGCTTCCTCCAGACATATGTAGGGCCAACCGTGTCATACTGAGAGTTCTTGAGACGGGACACTGCTGTATAAAGCTATGACTTCTTTCCAAAGGGAAGAATCTTTTCTCGACAGCATCACATGCAGGGGGTGTGAAAGAGCATGGGATGTGATGGGCGTGCGGGCGCGCACCTGCAACGCGTGGGTGAGGGCCCGAAGGCGACGTCAGGGTCTGTGATGGGGGGTGTGCCTGTCCGCCTATTCGCTGGCGATGGCGGCAGGCCTTTGTAACTGCTGTAAATGGAAGCGGGAAAAGTCATAACACGGTAAACGGTCTTCTAGGAAAGTGGAAATATTTCACGGTCAAATGTATTTATTACTACTCCAGAAACTAGAAAATTCTTACATGAAAATACACAGAGATTGAACATAAAACCCGATTTAAGATGATAATGCCGAATGGCATGTTAGAACTTGCCCCATTCCCTTTTTATCTCCACCATCCAACAGGGAGCTAGAGATGTTTTTGCATCCCGAAAGCAGGATGGGGACCTGATCCATTGACTTTTGTCCGGGACAGCTTTCTCACTTAAGCAAAAGCAAATTTGAGGAAACCGAAGGGAAAAGAGGGTAGAAAGAGTCTATTAAGATTACGTAGCATCTCATTTCGTTTCCTGCCACAATTTCTTCAGATAAGGTGAGAATTTTCTTTTAATTTTCCTCTCTACGTCCAAGAGTTTTTGAGTGGGAAATGAATGTAGCATCTTATTTTAACTGAGGGAAGAAATGGCCGTTTAGTATTCAATAATTCATTCAAAACGTTGAGCTTCTCCAAGTACATTACGGTCCTGAACATAATGCACAGGACCCCTAACCTTTTGGACTTTGGGATATGGTCGGAAAAAGATCTTGAAAGAGAGATGGTACAATAAAAAAGGCAAATGGGATCTGAAAGAGGAATGTAATTTGAAGATTACGCAGAAAGAGCTACAGGAGTAGTAGAGATTATAAAGCTTTAGTTTTTGGTTTTTTTGAGTCGGAGTCTCACTATGTCGCCCAGGCTGGAGTGCAGTGGCACGCTCATGGCCGCCGCAGCCTCGACCTGCTGGGCTCAGACAATCCTTCCACCTCAACCTTCCAAGTAGCTGGAACTACAGGTGTGCGTCACCGTGCCCAGCTAATTTTTTGATTTATTATGGAGATGAGGTCTTGCCAAGTTACCCAGGCTGGTCTTGAACCTGTGGTGTATTAATTACAATAAT
The DNA here is from genome assembly GCF_000164805.1 of Carlito syrichta. Lineage (NCBI taxonomy): Eukaryota > Metazoa > Chordata > Mammalia > Primates > Tarsiidae > Carlito > Carlito syrichta. The sequence continues at coordinate 198,357 of NW_007260587.1, read as the reverse complement.
AAAGTATGGTGTCAATGATAAAGTATGGTGTTTATCATGATTTTTTTTTTTTAATGTGTGAAGGAATTTAGTAGAGTTTCACAACCCTAGAGATACTCATCCATTGAAGAAACAAAAGCTTTTCTTCATAAGAATTGACCTGTCAAATGTTATTTTGATCTCTGTGGCTGTGACTTGTAAATGTGTGTATTTTTCAAATTTTGTAACCATTGTGAATGGGAGGAGGAGATTACTTATATATGGTAATAAATTGCCTTCAAAGAAAATATAACTGAAATTAGCCAGGCGTGGTAGTGTGCGCCTGTAGTTCCATCTACTTGGAAGGCTGAGGCGGAATGATCGCCGGAGCCCAGCGGGTCGAGGCTGCGGTGGCTGGGAGCGGCCGCTGCACTCCAGTCTGGGCGACAGAGTGAGACTCCGACTCAAAAAAAAAAAAAGAAAATACAAGTGACTGTAATGATACTACTTTATCAGATGTCCAGAGCTTATAACATGATTATGAAAGTTTAAATACTTCATGTTGATAATGATATATAATAAATAATAAGTTAGACAAGTACAAGGTGACATAATTAAAACATCTTTGGATCCTGATTGACCTGGATTCAAATCTTGGTTTCACCATTGACAGTTTGACTTTCAACAAGTTATTTAATGTCTGATTCTTAGTTTCTTTAACATGGAATAAAAATATTTTGTTTAAGCAGTTGTTAAGAGGATAAGATGTCATTAGAAAAGGGGAAATATAATAATTAGACCCTGGCTAAAATGAAGAATTGATACAATGACATTGTATTGAACTTTCCATTATGGCTTTACACTACAGAGCAATTGATTGTTATTGTTTTTTTGTTTTGGTTTTAAACTGGCATGAAAGACTGCAGCTTTTGAAATAGAGAAGTGATGAATGAGTTAAATTTTATTGGTGGTAGAATATTTTGACTGACACCACAGAATCTTTCAGGCAAGGTATAAGAAATTCATTTCTTTTTTTAAGAAATGGAATCTAGTTCATCAGACTATTATAATAAAGACAACGAAGAAGAAAGTTTGCTTGCAAATGTTGCTTCCTTAAGAAATGAACTGAAGATAACAGAATGGAGTTTGCAGAATTTAGGGGAAGAGTTATCCAGGTAAGTAAGTAAAATCACCTAAGAATTCAGAGTGTGATGTTAATTTATGAATGTAAAATGTATGGGTTTCATTATCATATATTATGTTTTCAGTATGCCTCTGGATTAAATAGTTTTCTATACTTTTTAATGTAACTCAGTTTATGGAGAAATAAGAATATTAGAGAAGTGTGTATATATTAAAAACATCCTTAATGTATTAAATCTCAGTATAAAATATATATTTTGTACTTTATTAATCGTTTATTATTATGACAACTTTTGGAATTCTAAGTAATCTTAATAATCTTAGCATAGAGGCTCTAGAAATATGACTAATTATGGCTTATTTAAAATTTAGTGGAAACATTGCCTTACATTTATAACTATGAATCTGATTGTCAGCAGCATTTCAGGTCTCCTTTCTATTTTCTTATTTAATACATAGCAATGTATAGTGAATACTTAAACTATATAAGAACTAAATTATATTTTCTCTCTTATCTCTAGTGTTAGTCCAAGTGAAAATTCTGATTATGCCACTAATCCCTCAAGGTCTGAAAGGCTCATTTTGGAAGATCTTGTTCAGCCTAGCCACTCTGGACTTTTGAAATACTCACCTTATAAAAAAGTTTGTAAAATCTCTGGTAGCAGTACTGATTTCCAAATAAAGCCAGGAGATAAGGTTATTGTTTTTAGTCCTGTCTACTTAAAATATTTTTTCTTTCAGTTTTTCTTTAAATGCCTTTCAATGCTTTCATGTTTTATATAATCTCTTACTATGGTGCTCAATAATTTAAATATAATTGTTCTTTTTATGTTCTAACAAGAAAGTAATCTTAGACTATTACTCTATTTTTAATCTTCTATATTGATTACCTTTTTGCAGCTAAATATCTTTCCTCATGTAAATTATAATCCCCTTGATTTTCATATTATTCCCTGTGTATAAAGATCAATTATTTATTAGGTAAAGTATACCCACAGTTTAGCCTGGATCTAGTATTATGTGATAGAGTGGCACTTTTCATCTTTCACTATACCTAAATTTTGTCTATGATGTTGGAGATCTTTTCCTGGTCTGGAACTCTCTCTCCCTTTTTCTGATTCTGTCCTACTCTCTGGTTCCCTGTGTTTATCCCTCTTCCTTACTCAGTCCTCTTACCTCCCTTTTCACACTTTTTGTTCTTTATTCCCATACTTCCAACATGCATATACACAGATATGGTTGCATATACACAGCGTAATCTTTTTGGATACAAACTTGTTCTTTCCACTTCAGAAAGCCATCTCTTAAGAGATCTTCTTTTTGTAAGAAAGTTGCTTAATGAGGTTACCTAAGTCTATATTTTAGAAAATAGAAAATAAATTTAAATTCTATGTCTACAGAGTATGTAGTTCTGAGAAATTTAATCTCTATCCTAGTTCAAATTGCTTATCATTCTTATTGTGCCTTAGTTGAAATCATTGTGTTTGCCATAAGCAAAATCAAAAGACAGATCACAAATTGGGAAAAAAATATTGGTAATTTTTACCAAAGACAAAGGACTGATCTCTCTAGTATTGTAAAGAGCTCCTAGAATACGAGAAGAAAACAGTCAACAACCCAGTGGACAAAAGATGTGAGTGTATAAGGAAATAAAATGATCTCCAAACTAATGAATAGGTGTCCAGTCTCACTCATAATAAGAGAAATTCAAAATGAAACTATACTTAAATACCAGTTCTTACCTATTAAATTGGTAAGCATTCAGATGTTTGGTACTACATATTATGAAAATATTGGGGGTGCATACTTTGCCTAGTGGAAATGCAAAATAATATAACTCCTGTGGAGAGGCATTTGGCAGTATTTACCAAAATTACAAATACATTTACCTTGATTGGAACTTCCATTTCTGGAAAACTATCCTATAGGTACACCTGCAGGATACAAATGAGGAATTGTTTGTCATGTCAAAAGATTAGAAATAGCTCAGTTGTCTGGTAATAGGGGGTTAGTTGAATAAACCAGTGGCTTATGCATGCAATGGAAAACTATGCAGCTGAGGAAAGAAGAAAAAAAGAATAGGAGTTTCTCAGTGTATTGATTATGGAGAGATTGCCAGTATACATTGTTCAAGTAAAAAATTACAAGCTGCAGAATGCTATATATAATGTGCTGGTTTTTGCATAGGGAAGTGAGAGAAGTAGGTAATTTATTTTACTTGTATATGCATGTGGAATCACTAGAAGACTAAACAAGGAAACTAGATGGGACAGAGACTTCTGTCTATAATTTTTCTTGACTTTTGAATTGCATAAATATATCATAAAATAAAAGTCAATTAGAATATAATTTTGAAAATGGCAAGCCTCATGAAAATTAAAATAATGTATTTTAAAATACATATTTAAAAGAGTATAGGCCGGGCTCGGTGGCTCAGCCTGTAATCCCGCACTTTGGGAGACCGAGGTGAGTGAATTGTCTGACCCCGCGGGTTTGGGACCTGCCCGGGCAACTTGGTGTGACCTCACCTCTACAATAAATCAAAAAATTAGCCGAGTGTGGTTGCGCGCACCTGTAGTTCCAGCTACTTGAAAGCTGAGGTGGAAGGATCACTGGAGCCCAGCAGGTCGAGGCTGCGGTAGCCGGGATCAGCCACTGCATCCAGTCTGGGTCACAGAGTGAGACTCCAACTCAAAAAAAAAAAAAAATAAAAAGTATAATAAAAATATGTGTACAGATTATAGGTTATGTTGTCTGTTATCCATTTTATTGTTGGTGGACATTTGGGTTCTTCCCATTTATTATCTTCTGTGGATATTGCAGCTATAAATATTTTATATCTTCAGATTTAAAAGCATAAAAGTTTCTATCAGATTTGTAGCCAGGAATGATATTGTTGGTTCTTAACATATTCAACGTTACTGGATGATGTCAACCTGTTTTCCAAAATGTACCACTGTTTTCCAAGTTGGACTTATGTATACTTCCACCAGCAGTGGAGGAAAAAGTACTGATTTTCCCTTATATGCTTGTCAACACTCAACTAGATATTTTAACTTTTTTCTGAGCTGTTTAGTCATTGATAATTACTCAGTATTTCTTATTAATTGCTTATAATCTTTAATTGAAATGATTCAAAATAGATTGTTCTTTTTCATTTTTCAGATGTCATTTTCATCTTGTAGCCCTGTGGACCAGGAGATTAAAAGCCTTCGAGAGAAACTTAATAAACTTAGGCAACAGAATGCTTGTTTGGTCACACAGAATCATTCTTTAATGACTAAAATAGAATCTATCCACTTTGAATTAACACAGTCAAGAGCAAAGGTGTGTATCTTGAAGTGATGAATATGCCAACAAAAAATAGTTGCAATCATTTAAAATTGATAATTGGAAAAATATTCCTTGTATTGCCTTAATGTGTTATGCATAGTAATTTTTATTATGGTACTATAATATCAACATGTTATAAAATCAGTTTTATATGAATTTTATATCTGAAAATGATTTAGTGGAACTTAATAGTTTTTGCATTTAGATAAGTCAGCTTATAAAAGTCTTAAGATTATTTGTGTAGTTTTATTTGTTTTTGTTTTTTTTTTAATTGGAATCTCACTCTGTCACCTAGCCTGGAAGGCAGTGGCACACTCATGGCCTCCACAGCCTTTACCTGCTGGCCTCAGGTGATCCTTCCACCTCAGCCTTCCAAGTAGCTGGAACCACAGGCGTGTGCCACCAAGCCTGACTAATTTTTTGATTTATTGTAGAGATGAGGTCTCGCCAAGTTGCCCCAGCTGATTTTGAACCCCTGAACTCAGTTAATCCTCTTGCCTCTGCCTCCAAAAGTGCTGGGATTATAGGCGTGAGCCACTGCGCCCAACCAGTTTTATTTCTTATACTAAGAAGTATAACTTGCCTATCTTGTTTTTTAAAAGAATACATTCTTATTGTTAAAAACTTAAAAAAGAAGAGAGAAAAAGATCACCTAGAATTTCCACCATCGAGATACCACTTTATTGATTTATTATATAGTTGAATTCAGACTGTTTTAAACAGTTTTGGTTTTTCCTTGTTGTTTTTATTTTTTTACTTCACATATTGTCTAACCATTTTCTGACACATTTATGTTGCTTTTTCATTGATCGTTTTTTTATGGTAGCATTTTGTTTCATTATGTGGTTGTACCACAACTTGGTTAAGAATTCTACTATTTCGTTGGTTCCTTTGTTTTTTGCTAAATAATTGGTGTTATACAAAAAAATTAGAAATAGCCAAAATGTTCAGTAATAAAGATATGGTAAAGTAAATTATGGTATACCCATAAAAATGGATTGCAACAGAGCCTGTTTTAGTTTTATTATTTATTTATTTAGAGTCAGGGTCTCACTCTGTGGCCCAACTGGTGTGCAGTGGTATGATCATGACTTATAACCTTGACTTCTTGGGTTCAGGTATCCTCCTTCCACCTCAGCCTCCTAAATAGCTAGGACTACTGGCATGTGTCTCTACACCCGGCTAATTTTTTGTTTTTCTGTGGAGACGAGGTCTTGCTATGTTGTCTAGGCTGGTCTCAAAATCCTGGGCTCAAACAATCCTCCTGCTTTGGACTACCTAAGTGCTGGAATTACTGGCATGAGCTACTATACCTGCCGACAAAGCCTTTTTTTAAAAAAAATGAAGTAGATATATTAATATTAGGATGCAAAGTTGTTTGACTTTATGGAACTTTATAAAGTTGTTTGAATTACATGGGACATTACAAAGGTTTAAATGATATACTATCTGTAAAGGAAAAATGTCTGTAGAATAGTATCTATATACAGTTAGCTCTCAAAAACTATTACCTATAGCCAGACGCGGTGGCTCATGCCTGTAATCCCAGCACTTTGAGAGGCCAGCATGAGAGGATTGCCTGAGCCCAGCGTTCAAGATCAGCCTGAGCAACTTGGGAAGACCTTGTCTCTACAATTAAAAAAAAAATTAGCCTGGTGTGGTAAGCGCCTGTGGTTCCAGCTACTTGGAAGTCTGTTGCAGAAAGATTGCCTGACCCCAGCAGGTCGAGGCTGCAGTGGCTGTGAGTGTACTACTGCACTCCAGCTTGGGTGACAGTGAGACTCCAACTCAAAAAAAAACCACACTATTACCTAATATATTTAGTGGTAGAAAAAATTACAGACTAATACACACATGTATAATGATCCCAGTTTTGCTTTTTACAAGTACACACACAAACATACAGGCCCATGTTTGTGTGTGTAAGTATATAGGTATACATGTGATATACGTAAGGATAGAAACTGCTCCACACTTCTTGATAACTTAGGGGTTAGAAGTTGGAGTGGGAGCTGGGTGTGGTGGCTCAAACCTGCAATCTCAGCATTTTGGGAGGCTGAGACGAGAGGATTGCCTGAGTTCACGGGTTCGAGATCAGCCTGGACAACTTGATGAGACCTTGTCTCTATAGTAAATAAAAAAATTAGCCAGGTGAGCGTCTGTGGTTCCACCTACTTAGCTGAGGCGAAAGGATCGCCTGAGCCCAGCGGGTCAAGGCTGCAGTGTCCATGAGTGTGCCACTGCACTCCAGCCTGAGCGACAGAGTGAGACTCCGACCCAGAAAATAAAAGAAAAAAAAAAAATTTAAAAAAAGAAGTTGGAGTGGGGCTTTCACTATTTACTTTTATAGACACTTTACATATATATGTGTATAGATATATACATATATATATACATACTATTTTATATGTGTGTGTGTGTGTGTGTGTGTATACACACACACACACCCCCACACTCAGGCTGGAGTACAGTGGTGTGATCATAGCTCACTGTAACTTGAACTCCTTGACTCAAGCAATCTTCCTACCTGAGGCTTCTAAAGTGCTGGGATTACAGGTATGAGCCACCATGCCTAGCTTCTTTTCTGTTTTGTAAACAAAACAAAGTGCTGTTAGGGATTATTTCAGCCCAAGGAGGAAAAAATACAACAATGAACATAAAATTCTTTGGTGTTGGCCGGGGCGCAGTGGCTCAAGCCTGTGATCCCAGCACTTTGGAGGGCTAAGGTGAGAGGATTGACTGAGCCCGTGGGTTCAACACCTGGGCATCAATGGTGAGGCCTTGTCTCTACAATAAATCAAAAATTTAATCAGGTGTGGTAGCACATACCTGTATCTCCGGCTGAGGTGGAAGGATTGTCGGAGCCCAGTAGGTCGACGCTGGGGTGACCGTGAGTGTGCTACTGCACCCCAGCCTGGGCAACAGAGTGAGACTCCAACTAAAAAAAAAAAAAAAAAATTCTTTGGTGTTTGGGTTTATTTCTAGGAAAGTTTTCTAGAGGCAGAATGACCAAATTACTGGGAAAGAATGTTTTCAGATATTTACTGCACTCTACGTTCAGTATTCTACTTTTTTTTTTTTTGGTCACTTTAAGGGGAACATACTGTTTTTCTTTATTTCTTACTAGGTCTACCTTTTTGGTATATTTGCTTGCCATTTAGAGTTCTTTATGATTTATCTCTTCACTTTTTGTTTATTAATTATATTCTAAAATTTTCTTCAGCTATAGATAATGTCTCTTTTTAAATTCATAAATGCTTAATTATTTAAATCAAAAAAAGAGATACAAAGAGGAGTTAATACCTACTGAACTAATAGTATTTTGGGTCTTTTTTTTTTGGTAGGCTATGAATATACCAGTGGTTACTTATTCCTAGCAGTAAGATACTGGTATTTCTCTTCCCAGCTCAGCATTTTCTAGATTGTTTAAATAAAATATTTTTTGGGAAGCTGACTTTTACAGGACAGGTCTGAGTTTTTGATGTTGCATATATGCCGCTATTGAGAATCTTTTGCTGTAATTCCCCATTGGCTCAATCAGTATATTGATAATTTGCCTTTGGCAATGTTTGTACTTACACTTTCTAGAGCATGTCATCCTTCTCTTTCTGAGCTTTTAGCCCTCTAGGCCTGCTGTCCAGCTGCTGTCTTGGTGCTTCTCTAAAGTGTTCTTCTAGGTTGGACCTACTGTTTACTGAATCCCACATTGTGTTCTTTCTTAGTTTATTATGTCTATGATTGGAGCATAGCTTTCAGTCACTTCCTTGCCTGTCTAAAAATATCTTAATTTCTCTCCCACTTATGATTAAATTCCAGGTTGAAAATTATTTAATGTCAGAATTTTTAGGACATTGCTTTCTTTTGTCCTCCAGTGCTGCTTTGAAAAGTCTGATGCCATTGTGAATTACTTTCCTTAGCATGTAATGTTTTTTTCTCATTTGTTTTTCACTTTATGGTAGTTTTTAGGATTTTCTCTCTTTCCGTAATGTTTTAAAATTGCACAACAATGTATCTTTGAATAGGCCTTTATTCCTCATATTGGGTATATGAGGGCCCTTTCAGGCTGGAAATTTGTCCTTTAGTTCTGGAAAGTTTTCTCATATAATCTTTTTGATAATTTTTTATCCTGTTTTCTTTCTTCTGTATTTCTTTTTTTTTTTTTTGAGTTGGAGTCTAACTCTGCAGCCTCGACCTGCTAGGCTCCGGCGATCCTTCCGCCTCAGCCTTCGGAGTAGCCGGAATTACAGGCGCGCGCTACCACGCCCGGCTAATTTTTTGATTTTATTGTAGAGATGAGGTCTCGCCTGCCCAGGCGTGTCTTGAACCCGTGGGCTCAGGCAATCCACTCACCTCAGCTTCCCAAAGTTGCGGGATTACAGGCTGTGCCACCGAGCCCAGCTCTTCTGTATTTCTTATAGGTAAATGTTGAATCACCTGATTCGTCCTCTATATCTTGTAGGTTTTTTTCTCTGTGATTCTTTTTAGGAGATGTCTTTATATATTTTGTAACAACCTGATGCAGTATCTTCTTTTAGATCTCTGAAGATTTTATGACTTTTTTTCCGTGTTTGCTTTGCTCACCAGTTCCTTTTTCTTTTGTTTGGGCCTCTGACTTTCATATTGGCTTTTTACAGATGTTAGTGTTTTAGTTGTCATATTTAAGAGAGAGGTGTTTAGATGCTGTTTGGAAGCTTGCTCTGTGTTGGTGAGTTTGTTGTCTATTGGTCTTCATTTGTGGGTGGAAACATTTCCTTATCCCCAACCAGTATCAGTATGTGATAGTCTTTTACTTTGGAGCTGTTGAGTTTCTCCAGCAAAAAATCCTCTGCTTTCCCACCTGTGAAACAGCCCTAAATATGATAGAGTACTAAGCTGGGGGCTGATGGTTCTATATTAATTCCCTTGTTATAGCTCTACTTCATCCCTGCTGATTATTCTTCCTAGTATCCCAGAATCCTAAGCTTCTGTTCAGTTTTTTCAGATAATAAACTTTCTCTTTTCTGGTAGGCCATCACCCTGCTCTTGATATTCTGGGAGTGGGGAAAAAAAGAGTGACTACTATCTGCAGAGATTTTGAACTGTAGTCTTGGTTTTTGTTTTTGAGTTGGAATCTCACTCCATCGCCCAGGCTGGAGTGCAGTGACATACTCACGGCCACCCCAGAGTTGACCTGCTGGGCTCCGGGGATCCTTCCGCTTAAGCCTTCCAAGTAGCCAGAACTACAGGTGCGCGCTACCACACTCGGCTAATTTTTTATTTATAGTAAAGATGAGACCTCACCCATGACCTCTACTGTAGTTTGTGCCTTCATGCTCTAAACCTCTTTTTCAGGAACAATTAGTTATTATGTTGATATTCTCTTACATACCATTTAGATTGTGGATTCTTACCCTGCTGCACTCTCTATCTTATAGATAGGAGAATTTATATGATTTTTTATTTTATCTAGATTTTCTCTAGTAAGCAAACATTCTATAATTAGAGTTTAAAGTCATAAAAAATAAGTATTTTGTTATATAATTTTTTATAGTTTGATATTTTTATATTTAATTTTCTAATATATGTGAAGTTAGTGGTATCGGTAGAGATTCTATCTTTTCCTCAGAGAGCTTATCACTTATACTGAGATAGTAAATTGATGGTAATGGCAGAAGCCTACATGCTGAGACTAGTTTGTGATAATGACATGCCCATGTAAGTGTTGATTAAAGAAATTGATAGGATGAGGTTTACATTGACCCAATGATTTGGAAGTTCTATTGAGCCCCATGATCTGACAGGAAAAAAGCTGAGGATCAAGTAGATTATTTTCGGAAATAAAGTACTCTAAAAGTTGTTTTTGTGTTTTAGGTTTCTATACTGGAGTCTTTTCACAGCAGGCAGCTAATGTCCCAATCTTAGAAGAACAGATTATAAATTTGGAAGCAGAAGTTTCAGCCCAAGATAAAGTTTTGAGGTAAATATGATTTTTATAGCTTTGAAATTTTCATTTTCTACTTTTACTTTTTGTTATATCTTGTTGAATCTTGTTCCCCACCCCAGTAAATCTATAGTAACCTAATAGTGTTTAGTGCCTTAAAACTTGTTGAATCTATTTCCAATTAATCATAACTCCTCTTGACTGCAAGTTATATGCACTATATAGGGGGTTGAAAAAAGAGTAAATTTAAGACCAGATACTGATTTGCATGCTTTTATAAATTAGTTCATTTCTTGCCCTACATAGCAGTGTATGCCCAATGCTTCAATGGGAGTTCAAGAAATAAAATATAAGGAGTCAGGCACTGTATAATTTATTCTTTTTCTGCTTTAATAAAATGGGAAATATATACATATTAGCATCTTACTCTATTTGAGTGATTCTGAAAGTGTAATTATGGGACCAGCAGTATTAGCATCATCTGTGAACTTGTTAGAAATACAAATTCTTAACACTGGGTGCCTTGGCTCACGCCTTTGATCCCAGCACTTTGGAAGGCAGAGACAAGAGGATTGCCTGACCCCAGGGGTTTGAGACCAGCCTGGGCAACTTGGCGAGACCTCGTCTCTACAATTAAATTAAAAAATTAGCTGGGTGTGGTACAGGTACACGCCTGTAGTTCCAGATACTTGAAAGACTGAGGCGAAAGGATTGCCTGAGCCCAGCAGGTTGAGGCTGCAGTGGCTGTGAGCATGCCACTGCACTCGAGCTTGGACTACAGAATGAGACTCCAACTCAAAAAAAAGATGCAAATTCTTAGGTCCTGTCTTGCTTACTGAATCACAAACTGGAGGTGAGACCCAAACTGGGAGATGTTTTAGCAGGTTCTGCAGACGATTCTGACGCATGCTAAAGTTGTCTTTCATGTCCATTGGAGCTTTATAATTTTCTTTGTAATATATTATTTTAAATTTATTCTTAGGTGTTTTATATTTTCAGTTATTGTGAATTTGTTTGCACTTTGATTGTTGCTAGTTTATGGGAGGGCTGCTAATTTTTGATTAATATAATTATTTTATAATTGGACTATTTCTCATGATTTTTTATTCCAGTAATTTTATATTTTTATTTTCTTGGATTTTCCTGATAACTAATAATATTATCAGCAAATAAAGAAAAATTTTGTCTTTTCTAGCATTTATACTTATTGCTTTTTTATTTCTGATTTTTGCAGTGGGTTGAGCTATCAGAAATATTGTTGCATGTGGGGATAATAGCAGTCATCCTTAGCTACTTTCTGAACTATGTTGTAATGCTTTCAGTAGCTGTAATGTGAGCTGTTATTTCAGATATGTTTATCATTTGATGGAAGTATACTTTTACTCCTCAAGTGACAAGTGATGAATATGCCTTTTTATCTATTTCTTTTTCTATATTGTTTCTCTTAACTCATTGATTTAAAATAATGAAATTTGTAATGTTGAATTACTCTTGCATACCTGGAATAACATCTTTAAAAAAAATTCTTTATTTTATAGAGAGGCAGAAAATAAATTAGAACAGAGCCAGAAAATGGTTACTGAAAAAGAACAGAGTCTGCAGGAGTCCAAAGAGGAATGTATAAAATTGAAGGTGGACTTACTTGAACAAAGTAAACAAGGCAAAAGGTATGTGTTTTTTGTTTTTTGTTTTTTTGAGACGAAGTCTCCCTCTGTCGCCCAGACTGGAGTGCAGTTGCACACTTATAGCCACTGCACCCTCAACCTGCTGGGCTCAGGTGATCTTGCACCTTGGCCTTCCAAGTAGCTGGAAACACAGGTATGTGTCATCATGCCTGGCTAATTTTTTTGATTTATTGTAGAGAGGAGGTCTTACCATGTTACTCAGGCTGGTCCTAAACTCCTGAGCTCAGGCAATCCTCTTGACTCCGCCTCCCAAAGTGTTGGAATTATAGGTTTGATCCACTGCGCCCAGCCAGGGTATGTGTTTTTAAAGCAAATAATTTTTCTGGAAGGGAGTAAAGTGATATATTACCTATTTAAAATTCGAGTTAATTTTTGAAGTGAAAAATTTTCAGAAATTTAGCAGTAGAATAGCTTAATGTTCTTTATATCTATTAATTTTTGTAAATTTTCCACTAAAATTTTTGTGTGGATTTTATGTTATTAGCATTCTAGATTGGGGTTAATTCCTAAAAGACTCATAAAGATTGTCAATATAATGATATTACCTATTTCTGAAATTGTTAGTTGACCTATTTGAAACCAATGTATTAGGTTTAAAATGCAAATACAGAAAAAACCTGAAAATTAATATTACCTCTTATAAAATTAAATAAAGTATTGCATAAACTCATAAGAGAAAATTTTGTCTTACAGATATGATACAAAAAGAAACTCAATGCATGGGAAAGAGTAGTCAATTCTTCCTTTTAGTAGCTCTGACCTAGCTTTGAATGCCAATTAACTTTTAAACTAACGAAGATTTAAAAATTTTGAGTTTTTGTTTGTTTTTTATTTTGTTTGTTTTTGAGTCGGAGTCTCATTCTGTAGCCCAGGCCAGAGTGCAGTGGTACGCTCATGGCTACTACAACCTCGATCTGCTGGGCTCAGGTAATCCTTCTTCCTCATCCTTGCAAGTAGCTGGAACCACAGGTGCGTGCCACCACACCCGGCTAATTTTTTGATTTATTGTAGAGATGAGTCTCACCAAGTTGCCCATGCTGTTCTTGAAGCCCTGGACTCAGCCAGTCCTCTCACCTCTGTCTCCCAAAGAGCTTGGATTACAGGCGTGAGCTACTGCACCTGGCTAAAATTTTTAGTTTAATGAGATTTATAACATAGGATTACAGCAGTGTTTACACAGGGTAAAATCATAATCTGCGTTTTTATGTTCTTTGATAACAAAAAAATTTGAGAAGTTTTGCACTCCTGTTCTCAAGCAGTCCTCCTGCCTTGGCCTCCTAAGCATTGGGATTATAACCATGAACCACCACACCCAGCACTGAAGAAGTATTTTTTTGAAGTTATTGTAAATGTAGTATGGAAGTATGTACCAGTAGTCTCAGCTACTTGAAAGACTGAGGTGGGAGAATTACTTGAGCTTAGGAGTTTGAGTCTAGCCCGGGCGATACAGCAAAATTCTATCTCTTAAAACATAATAATAATAATTAGGCAGGTATAGGCTCACACCTATAATCTCAGCACTTTGGGAGGTTAAGGTGGGAGGATCATTTGAATCTGGAAGTTCAAGAACATCCTGGGTAACATAGTAAGACCCTGTCTTTACAAATAAGTAAAAATAAATAGGCCTATTGTACACATCTATAGTCCCTGCTACTCGAGAGGCTGAAGTAGAAGGATTGCTTAAAGCCCAGGAGTTCAGGGATGCAGTGAGCTAGGATTTTGTCACTGCACTCTAGCTTGGGTGACAGAATGAAATCTTGTCTCTAAAAAAAGTTACAAATAAATAAATGAAATAAAAGTTGTTATAAATAGTTTGTTGTACACTTAAGCTTCTAAAAACCATTCAGCACCTATCTACATGCCATTTAAAAAAAATTTAAATAGGTTTGGGAGAACATTTTCTCAGCAGCATTTGGTTATCGTAGTTCACGTTACAATATGTATTTGGTAGGCAGTGTTGCTTAGTGAAAAATGTTCAGATTTTGGAATCAGCCAGATTTTACCTCTCAGTGGCTTTGTTATCTTGGACAATCTGTTTAACCTTTTGAAACCTGTTTTTTTATCTATTAAATCAAGATGATATCGTCTTGATGTGGGTAGATATGAAGATGAAATGAAGTGTAGGTTGCCTGTTAAGTCATAAATACTAACAAATCCTAACTGCTATGTAAATGTGTGGTTAAACATTCTAAAATTCATACTTGACTTGCTCAGATAAGCTTTGTACCTGACTATTTAAAATAGTGAGATAATAAAACATGAAGACCAGATTCATAGTGCAGCTGCTAAGAAAAAATAAAGAGGAAGAGCAACTAGTTTCCTCTATGGAATTCAGATAAGAGAGGATTTTTAGGATAGAGTATTGACTTTGATTTCAAAAGATGAGTATATGGGAAGAGACACATTCTAGGCAGCCTTTGCAAAGGTATAGAAGTATTAAAAAGCATTGTTGCTGAAGAACTCTAAGTAGTTTTATGTCCTATGTAAGTAAATAGGTATAGTGGGAGATGAGGCAAGAGAAACAGGCTGAGTTCAGACATAGATTGCTTTGTGTGTTATACCAAGGGATTTGTATTTTAACCTGAAAAGCGTAAGTAACCTATTGGGAGTTTTAGGTAGAGATGTGAAATGAAGACGCTTGGAGCTTTTTGGAAAACTAAAATGAATACTGACTTTCTGCTGTGGTCTGAATATATCCCCCAAATATCTGGTGTTGGAAACTTAATTCCCAATGCAACAGTGTTGGAAGGTAGGGCCTTTGGGAGGTACTTAGGCCATGAAGTCTCTGCTTTCATGAATGAATTGCCTTTACAAAAGACTTGACAGATGGTGTTTCTCCCTTCTTGGCCTTCTGCATTCTGCTATGTGAGAACACAGTGTTCCTCCCTGCTTGAGGACACAGCATTCAATGCACCATCTTGGAAGCGGAGAGATTGAGTCCTAATCTACCAAGTCTAGTGCCTTGATTTGGACTTCTTAGTCTCCAGAACTGTGAGAAATAAATTTCTGGTTTTTTGTAAATTACCCAACCTGTGATATCTTGTTACAGCATCACAAATAGACTAAGGCACTTTCCAAAAAAAACTTGTATGTTTGGAAATGTAAAACCAGCCTTAATGATATTCATTGACCATTGAAGAAATTAGAAAACTTTTATAACTGAGTGACCTAAAAATTAATGCATATCACTTCTTGTAAGCTGTAACAAATGATATTCTTAGAGGAAAATGTCTAACTTTATATGCATATATTATAAATTGTGACTGAAAATTAATGAACTAAAATATCCAGTTATGTAGTTGGGAAAAGAATGTCAGAAGAAAGAACAAACATCAAAAGAAAATAGAAGTATGAAAATAATATAGATAAGTGTGAAATGAATGAAAATAAAGAAACAATAGAAAGGATTACCAAAACCTGAATGTAGTTCTTTTCACAATGACCAAGGAAATGGACATCTGACGAGATTAATCAAGGAGAAAAGACACAAATATTGGGATTAAAAAGGGACTCCCATGTTACAGATTTAGCTGTGATATGAGATAAAACCAATAACTGAATTGTTTAAGGATGATGAATTTGAAAACTTAGATTAAGTAAATTTCTCAGCAAAATATAATTGAACAAAACTAACTTTAAAATAAGTTGAAAATTTGAATAGATGTATAACTGATAGAAATACTGGGCCGGGCTCAGTGACTCAGTCTGTAATACCAGCACTTTGGGAGGCTGAGGCAAATGGATTGCCTGAGCTTGCAGGTTCACGACCAGCCCGAGTAACTTGGCGAGTCTTTCTCTCTACAATAAATCAAAAATTAGCCAGGTGTGGTAGTATGTGCCTGTAGTTCTGGCTACTTGGAAGGCTGAGGCGGAGGGATCCCTGGAGCCCAGCAGGTCGACGCTGGGGTGGCCGTGGTGTCACTGTACTCCAGCCTGGGTGACAGAGTGAGACACCAACTCAGAAAAAAAAAAGAAGAAGAAATTCTGAATCAGTAATCGAATAACTGCCCACAAATAACTAAACCAGTCCAAATGATGATGATGAAAGGAAACTTCAGGCCTACTGTGGCCCACAATGACTACATTGAAAAACACTTGTCACTACCTGTTAGAAGTAAACATGGGAGCCGGGCTTGGTAGCTCAGCCTGTAATCCCAGAGCTTTGGGAGGCTGAGGTGAGTGAATTGCCTGAGCCTGCGGGTTTGAGACCCGCCAGGGCAATTTGGCAAGACCTCATCTCTACAATAAATCAAAAATTAGCTGGGCATGGTAGCGCATACCTGTAGTTTCTGCTACTTGGAAGGCTGAGGCGGAAAGATCCCCGGAGCCCAGCAGGTCGAGGCTGCAGTAACCAGGAGCAGCCACTGCACACCAATCTGTGTAACAGAATGAGACTCCAACTCAAAAAAAAGAAGTAAACATAGGCCTGCCCCAAAATCCAGTATCCAGCTCAACAGAACTTAGTTCCTGTATCTATTAAAAGATATGTATGCCAGGCGCAGTGACTCACGCCTGTAATCCCAGCACTTTGGGAGATACACGAAGATTAACTCAGGGATTCGACACCAGCCTGGGCAACTTGGTGAGACCTTGTCTCTACAATAAATGAAAAAAAAATAGGCAGGCATGGTAGCACGTGCCTGTAGTTCCGGCTACTTGGAAGGCTGAGGAGGAAGGATCCCCTGAGCCCAGGTCGACGCTGGGGTAACCGTGAGCATGCCACTACAGTCCAGCCTGGGTGACGAAGTGAGACTCCGACTCAAATAAATAAATACAGTATTGACTGGAAAGGTATACGAGGGAGTCCTTTGGGGTGCTGGAAGTGTTCTCTGTTTGATTTGGATAGTAGTTAAGGATATACATACATAAAAATTCATTTACCTAAGATTTCTGTACTTTACTCACTAAAAAATTAATCATGTTAGAAAATCTATAAATAATAAAAAAATATACAGAAGACATGTACAGTCTTAATGGAATCTTTTTCTTGGAGACAAGATCTTGTTCTGTCACCCAGGCTAGAGTGCAGAGGTATGAATCTAGCTCACTAAAGCCTCCAACTCTTGGGCTCAAGTGATCTTCCCACCTCAGCCTTACAAGTAGGACTATAGGCATGCCACCACACCTGACTGATTCTTTTCTTTTCTTTTTTTTTTTTTTTTTTTGAGACATGGTCTTACTATGTTGCCCAGGTGGTCTCAGACTCCTGGTCTCAAGCAATCCTCCTCCCTTGGCCTCCCAAATTACTGGGATTACAGGCATGAGCCACTAGCCTTGGCCTTAATGGATGTTTTTAAATGTATCTGGGATTTGTTTTAATATGGCATAGTAAGATACACAGACACATGATGGACATGACCAAAGAAATTTTGATACTCACAGATTGTTAGAAACAAGAGGTACAATACACTATAGCAAGGCATTAGGGTCAATAGGGAGGCAGAGAGAGTGGTAACAAAATGTGACAAGAGCCTTCATTGTGGTTTTTGTGGGTTACTAGTGAGACAGCCTAGGTAGGTTTAGAATTGGCAAGTTTGAATAGTTTCAGGAGGCTCTGGCTCCTGAGGGCTGTCCTGAGTTGTTTGGTACCTGGTCCTGGGGTGATTAGGACAGGGGAATTTGGCTGTAAGTGTAAGAGCCAGGTAGGGTCAGGGGAAGTGGGTTCTGGATTGGTTAGTTGTTACATTAAAGTTGTGCTCAAGAATTGGCTAGCCCTGGGAGGAGCAGTCTTCCGAGGGTCAGCAAGTCCCCAGGTGTCAGAACATCAGAATAAAAAGACAGGCTGGGTACAGTAGCTCATGCCTATAATCCCAGCACTTTGAGAGGCCAAGGTGAGATGATTGCCTGAGCCTACGGGTTTGAGACCAACCCGGGCAACTTGGCGAGACCTCATCTCTACAATAAATAAAAAAATTAGCTGAGCATGGTGGCGCATACCTGTAGCTCCAGCATCTTGGAAGGCTGGGCAAAAGGATCACCTGAACCCAGCAGGTCGAGGCTGTAGTGTCAGTGAACGAGCCACTGTACTCCAGCCTGGGTGACAGAGTGAGACTCCAATTAAAAAAAAAAAAAAGACATACTGGATACAGTGGAGAACTTTATAAACTCTATTGAAAGTCTTCAAAGAAGATCTAGCTAGTGAGATAGGTAACATTTTTGTAAAAGAGAACCTAATATAAAAGTGCCATTGTTTGTATTAGCTAGAAATAGCCTTAATGTCCATCAGATGAATAAGGGATAAATAAATTTCAGAGTTCACACAGAAAAGCATGTAGTAGATTTTGAAAAACTGAACTACAACTACATGGATGAACATAGATAAGTCTTGAATTATATTGAACCAAAACTGTATGCAAAACGGTATATACAGAGTGATGCCATTCATATAAAGTGTAAAAACATGGAAAGAAGTCTATATTCATTGAACGTAAGATTATTCCGATTTTAAGGTACACCATTTTTTTAGGTATCACTCAAAATAAAAATCACTATGAATCTATGACATAGCATTGACTGTAAAATGTAATCCCAGCACTTTGGGAGGTTGAGGCAGGAGGATCACTTGAGGCCAGGAGGGTTTTTTTTAAACAATGACTTTATTTGTTTGTTTGTTTATTTTATTTTGGAGGGATCAGGATCTCACTCTGTAGCCCAGGCTGGAGTGCAGTGGTATGATAATGGCTCACCACAGCCTTGACCACCTGGGTTCAGGTGATTCTTCTGCCTCAGCTTCCTGAGTAGCTGGGACTACAGACATGTGCCACCATGCACACCTGGCTTATTTTTCTGATTTTTTTTTTTTTTGTAGAGACAAGATCTCACTATGTTGCCTAGGCTGGTCTCAGAACTCCTGGGCTCAAGCGATCCTCCTGCCTCAGCCTCCCAATGTGCTGGGATTGCAGACATGAGCCACGGCTCCAGGCCACAAGGCCAGGAGTGTAAGACTAGCTTTGGCAACATAGTGAACCCATGTCTATACACATACACACACACACACACACACACACACACACACACACACACACACACTGAAAACAAGTGTGCCTCTCAGAATAGATGAACTGTGATATATACTATAGTAGGTATAGGTTAACATATCAGTGTATAAAATAAAAAACACCAAATTGAAATAGGGTTATGTCTGTGGAAGTCATGGGAATGGGATTTGGAAAGGATGAAGAAGGACCTCAGCTCTATTCGTGATGTTTTGTTTGCTTAAAAAAGGCTTTAAAAAGTGAGGCCGGACACAGTTGTTTACTCTTGTAATCCCAGCACTTTGAGAGGCAGAGGCAAGAGCATTGCCTGAGCCTGCGGGTTCGAGACCAGCCTGGGCAACATGGTGAGACCTTGTCTCTACAAGAAATCAAAAAATTATCTGGGCATGGTGGCATACTCCTGTGGTTCCAGCTACTTGGATGGCTGAAGTAGAAGGATCACCTGAGCACAGCAGGTTGAGACTTCACTGGCCATAAGCCTGCTATTGCACGCCATCCTGAGTGACAGAGTGAGACTCTGACTCAAAAAAAAAAAAAGGCTACAGAAGGGCAAGAGTGAAGATTCATTAAAGCTGGACTGGAAGGACATGGATATATTTATCAGTGCTTTTCTATGTGACTGAAATGTGTATGACTTTGTAAAGTTGGAAGTGAAGAAGTGTAGATAAGTGTCAAATGGATAAGTTTGGCTTGAAAGGAAGGATGATAGAGGAAAGCACAATATCTGGGGAGGTATTTTTTGCCCTGAACTGTAATTTGGCTGTGAAAACTCAGGAATGGATTATATTTATATCGATTTTCAGAGGAATCTTTCATTTTCTAAAATTTTCAGAGGAATCCTTCATTTTCTAAAATTTCCCCTTCTTTATCTGAAACTTTGGAACCAAATAGACATATTTAACCATGTAGATTCAAGAAGTGAGGAATACTTTAGTTGTGGCAAGAAAAAAAAAAACAACAGAGAAGAGAATGAAAATATAGAAGGTAGAGTAAATTTCTGAAGAGAAAAGATCCAGTCTATAGATAGTAATTCACCTTGGATAAGAAGTTGAATGTGATGAGAGTAGGTTTGAATATAAAAAAGTTTTTGGATGTGGATATGATATTTACTCCACATTCTCAATACATTTTGAGAAGTATAGGGAAAGGTCAGGGTCAGCTGAGAGGTGAGGCAACAAGGTTGGGATTAAACAGTGATTGGTGGTGGCTGTATTTGTGGTAGTGTTCAGATTTTATAGACAATGGACTGATTCTGTAATACCTGGCCTTTTTTTTTTTTTTGGTTTTTGTTTGTTTTTTCTATTTTGTTTGTTTTTTCGTTTTTGTTTGTTTTAGAGTCTCACTCTGTCACCCAGGCACAGCCACTGCAGCCTCGACCTGCTGGGCTCAGGTGATCCTTCTACTTCAGCCTTCTAAATAGCTGGAACCACAGGCATGCGCCACCCCTCTCAGCCAATTTTTTGATTTATTGTAGAGACAAGGTCTCGTCATATTGCCCAGGTTGATCTTGATATACGGGCAGCCAACAGACACATGAAAAAGTGTTCAGCCTCACTAATCATCAGAGAAATGCAAATCAAAACCACATTGAGATACCACCTAACCTCAGTAAGAATGACCATCATTAATAAAACAAACAACAGCAGATGCTGGCAAAGATGCAGAGAAGGAATGCTTCTACATCGCTGGTAGGAATGCAGACTAGTGAATCCTCTTTGGAAAACAGTGTGGCAATTTCTGAAAGAACTAGACATTGACCTTCCGTATGACCCAGCAGTCCCCCTACCGGGAATATACCCAGAGGAACTCAAATCATTCTACAAAAAAGATACCTGCATACGCATGTTTATTGCAGTACTGTTCACAATAGCAAAAACATGGAATCAACCATGCTGCCCATCAAAACTGGACTGGATAAAAAAAATTTGATACATATACACAATGAAATATTATGCAGCCATAAAGAAGGACAAACATGAACTTCACAGCAACTTGGATGGATTTAGAGGCTGTCATATTCAGTGATCTATCACAGAAACAGAGTACCATATATTCTCACTCATAAGCGGACCCTGAACATTTACCATAATACTATAAGAAAGGGATTGGCAGTAGTGGAATACTTCTGGGGTGGGGGCGGAGTAGGGAGACACAACATCAATAAGAGTACTTGGTCTTAAACCAGGGAAAGTGGGGACCAAAGGGAGGCCCAAACTTTACCTGTACATGACCACTTGTTTTATATCTAATCCTGAATTGTACCTCATACCTTTAAAATAAAAAATAAATAAAAACCAAAAAGTTTATGTTTATAAGTGTTTTGTGTTTTATTTTTCATATTGATACAGTGAGAAAATTTTTTTTATATAATCTTTATTCTTCATTATATACTTTAAGCCTGATGCTCTCTTTTAGTACAGAGAAACCTGTCTATCTCTATTTATTTCTTATAATTAAAAATTACTCTGGAATTTATTCAAATGTGAGCATTCTTTACTTTTTTATTCATTATATCTTTTTAAATTTTAGAGCTGAACGACAAAGGAATGAGGCACTATATAATGCTGAAGAGCTGAGTAAAGCTTTCCAACAATATAAAGATAGAGTGGCTGGAAAACTAGAAAAGGTAAGTGGCAGTTGTGTAAATTCAGTGTTTTATTTTACTGTCCATATTCTAAAAATATAAGTAGACTTAAATAGAATTTGTTTATCTATGGTTGAGGCAGGGAGTAAGTTTTATTATCTTATTCATAATAAAGTCATTGAAATAAGTAATTTGTAGATATTAGTTAAGGTTGATGTTCACTGATTTTTTTACCATCAGCAGAAACTTTTTTATTCAAAGAGGGTAAAGAGTAGAGACAAAAAAAACCCAAAAAACACAAAAAACCTAAATATAGAGAAGGATGAAGTGTGTGAGTAGGGGTTGGAGCTAGAGAAGTAGAAGCCAGGAAATTTATTTTTATCACCTCAGTGAAATGAGCACAGATTATGTAGCCTTCATCTGGTCTCCCTCGACCTACCACCCTGAGGGTCTTGCTTCTGCCTCTCAGAAGAAAGATTCCTCGAGCTGCTTCTATATAAGAATAGAGTGACTTTATTATATCCATTTGTATTACTGTATTCATTTAAGATCTTTGAGTAATACCACATGGTAATGAAACCTGTGTGGAGGAACATCACAAGTTGGATATTCAGATGTGTTGAGCTCAGAAGGAGAGATCTGGTAACGAGATACATATCTGAGAGATTTTCATCTTGATACAATAATTAAAGCAGAGGAAGTTTATTATTCTGTCCAAAGAAAGGCAAAAAGGCAGAGGAAAGAATGCTTAGGTAGAAGGGTAGAGTAAGAAGATTCAGAGTGTAGGTAACTAATGGGTGTTCACTTTCTAGACAATTATACAGTTCCTTCTACATGCTAGGTACTGTGCTAGTCTAGTCTCTGGGAGATTAGGTAGTACATAACATATAATACCTACTCTAAAGAGCTTACAGTCCAGTAAGATTGACAAGTATGTAAACAAATAATTTTGATATTTTGGAATAAGAAGTATACTAAAAATAAGTGATAGGTGTGGTAGGGTGGGATGAACTAGGGGTTAGTAAACTCTTGTGGACCCAAAAAAGTCTTCACAGAGTAGGAGATGCTTGAACTACTAGGGTGTCTCAATGATTATGATATATTATTGAATAGTGTTAAGTAGAGAAAATAATCAAATCTGTGTTTTAGAAGCTCACTCTGATGTGAAGATACACTTGATAGGTGAGAGACAAGTCAAGAGACTGAGATATGAAGCAAGACATATTAAAGTTGAAGAATCAGGGGATCTAATGCCACTTTAATATATTAGAAGCAGGCAGTAAGAGAAAGAAAAGTATAGGGTATTTATAAGTTGCTGGTTTGAGTAACTGGTAGATGATTACATCATGAATCAAAATAGAGAATTTGGAAGAAAAAAGAAGAATTCTATTTTGGAAATGTCTAAGATATCCAGTTGTAGGTTTCTAGTAGGCGTCCGTGTCTACAGGTCAGCTCTTAGTCATTGAAATCTGTATTAGGGTTGCATATTTAAGAATTGACAGTACTTAATCAAGTGGTAAAAGATGTGGACATTGACAAAGTTTACAAAGAATGAGAACAGGACAAGATACAGACCTGAGAGATAGTTAAAGTAGTTAAAGAACAGGTAGTATAGCTTTTGAAAGATGTTGAAAAGAAGTGATCAAAAAAGGCAGAGAATCAAAGTATGATAAGAAAAGCCAAGGTAATAGAGCATTCTTCTTTTTTTTTTTTTTTTTTTTGAGTCAGTGTCTCAAACTGTCACCCAGGCTGGAATGTAGTTGCATGATCGTGGCTTACTGCAGCCTCAACCTCCGGAGCTCAGATGATCCTTCTGCCTCAGCCTCCCAAGTAGCAGGACTATAGGCGTACACCACCATGCTAGGCCAATTTTTTTGATATGTTTTTATGAAGACAAGATCTCACAGTATTGCCTAGTCTGGCCTCAAACTCCCGGGCTCAAGCAGTCCTCCCATCTTGGTCTCCCAAAGTGCTGGAATTATAGGCATGAGCTACCACATCTGGCCCAACAGAGCTTTCTTAAAAGAAAGTGGTGATCTTCAGTGCCAAATGATGCTGTTTGGTCAAGAAGGATGAGTGGTGGCTCTCCTTTGTAATTCTAGCTACTGTGGAGGCTGAGGTGGGAGGATCCCTTGAGCCCAAGAATTCAAGGCTGCGGTAAGCTGTGATCACATCACTGCATTCAATCCTGGGTGAGAGTGAGACCTCGTCTTTAAAAAAAAAAATTTTTTTTAAAGAGGTTTAAGTAGGTCTGAGGAACAGTAGCCAGTAAAAGGAGTGGGAGGAGGAGATTGAAGATGACACAAAGGTCAGAAGGATATGCAAGGTGATAGTCCAAGACCAGAGGTGGAATATTTTTTAAATGAAATAACGACATTTATTTCCCTTGTGGGAAGAAAATGGATAAAAACGCAGTTTTCTGTATTAGGTGGAAGAAAGAAGGAAAATGGAAGATTTTGAGTTAAATGTCTTTGGTCTCATAAATTAAGATGTTGCTTAAGTGATTTTCATAGCCTGAGGATGATAGGAGGGATTTTGGAAACTTTGGATGTTTGTTTCTCATAACATAATTGCGATAAGGAAAGTCAAGAAATTAGCTAACAGTTTCAAAGGGAATTGCGAAGAAAGAAGAGCAGAGTCAAAAAGGACCAATTAGGAAAAGCAAGCAAAGAAAATAAGTTACCAGAGTCAAGTATAATATCTTCATGATAGCTAAAGGATAAGAGTTTAGAGAGTTTACTCTATTGGATACCAAAGTCAAGGAGGAAGACAGCGTTTGCAATAAAACTGTAAATACCACTTAGTGTAAAATATTTAGATTTCATTAGATGCTGAAATCTTAAGTGAGAATTAATCAGATGACTGTTTTCAAAGCCTTGCAGAATGTCCCTGTGAGAACAGTATGTCTTATCAGGGATTTTTATTAAAATGACCTTCTGTAAGGGGAAGTAGAAGACCTGGTAGGAGAAGGAGAAAGACAACAATGTAAGATACAGTTTTTTTTACACTCTTCTTAGAGTTGTCAGTTTCAAACTGTGCTTAGCAGAACCTGGAGCATGTGAAGGTGACAGAGGGTTAACAAAAGAATTGGGGTAGATCTGCCCAGGCCGCCACTCTTATCTATCTGCCATGGGTGCTTGATTTTTTATCTGTTCTACAGTTTGAACTGTGGTTTCACTGGGAGATTTCGTGGCTAAAATTACAAAAATAATGTTTCTGGAACATTTGCACTGAAACTGGCCTTTAGTAACCTAGAAGCAGCATCCCTGATGCGTTGTGTGCCTTGTCCACCTGAGGCCACAGCATCTCTGCTTTTAGGTGAAAATGCTGTTGCCTATCTGTGCAGGTTGTTAAGGATTTCTGCGCAGATGGCAGCATCCTCCTCCTGTCCTTTGCTACTGCCCAGGACCTTTACTTTTTGTTCCTTTTCACTATACGGCTGGGGACTTAAATGTATGGAATATTTAATCCACTCTCCTGCTTGTTTCAGAATTCACTACTTACATTTTTAGCTTGCAACACCTAAAATTTACGACCATACTTGTATGTCCACTTAAAACAAATTAATTGTTTCAGGTTCAAGCTGAAGAAGAAATATTGGAGAAAAATCTGATTAACTGTGAAAAAGAAAACAAAAGGCTGCAAGAAAAGTGTGGTCTATATAAAAGTGAACTTGAAATTCTGAGAGAGAAATTAAGGTACAGTATCTTGTGGAAAAAGGATTTTTATATAGAGATAAAAAACGGAGAAATTTTAAAACATAATGTTTTTTATTTTGTAATCATGAACTTTATATAGAAGGATAGGCTTCATGACTGAAACTGTTTTGTAGGTATATAGTTAGAATTTTAAGTGAAATCAAATGTGTTAGTGCTGATATAGGTATAGAGTAATGCTGATCAACATATTTGCTTTGCATATATTTAGAGAAAAAATATAATGTCCTTGTAGTATGACTACATTAACTAGCTAGTAAAATATTTTAAGAAGTTCTAATAAGAAGAATACTTTAGCTGGGCTCAGTGGCTCAGCCTGTAATCCCGCGCCTTTGGGAGGCTGAGGTGAGTGGATTGCCTGAGCGCGGGTTCGAGATCCGCCTGGGCAACTTGGCGAGACCTCATCTCTACAATAAATCAAAATTAGCCGGGCGTGGTAGTGTGCGCCTATAGTTCCAGCTACTTGGAAGGCTGAGGCTACTCGGAAGGATCACCGGAGCCCAGCAGGTCGAGGCCGCGGTGTCCGAGAGCGGCCACTGCATTCCAGTCTGGGTGACAGAGTGAGATCCCAATTCAAAAAAAAAAAAAAAAAGAATACTTTAAACCATAAAAAAGTCCCCTAGTCCAGCCTTTTCATTTTATAAGTGGAGAAATAGACTCAGGGAGGAGTCAGTATTTATCCAGAGTTAGAAGGAGAGATCAGAGTCTTCTGACTCTTGCATTCTCTAGTATGTCATGTTGTCCTTTCAGGACTGATGTATGCCAATTTTCAGGGGCTAATGTTTATCAGTTCGTGTCACCTCAGATTTAATTTTTAAAAAGTGGAGCAGGAAGCAATCAGAATAACTTTTGTCTAATTTTAACGTGCCTTCCTTAAAGTAGTATGTTTAGAATCTTTGTCAAGTTGGAGGAGGTAGAGATAATTTTTATAATAGTTACCATATATAACTAGAATATTTCTTAGAATATAATATTATTGTTTGCAAGATTTACTTTTAAGAAGGAAAAATGCTGCTAATTTTACTATGATAAAATGCTTTATCACTTACATTTTTATTTTATACTTTATGATAGCATTTTAAACTTTTTTTTATAGAGACAAGGCCTCACTATATTGTCTAGGCTGGTCTTAAACTCCTGGCCTCAAGTGATCCTCTTATCTTGGCCTCCCAAAGTGCTGGGATTACAGACATAAGCAACTGTGCCTGGCCATGAAATAATTTTTTATACTTAACTAGATATGACTTGTTAAATCATATATTACTTCTGTATAAAAAGGAAAATATAAGTGAAAGATATTTGTTAGTATAGTTTTAACTTCACATTTAGAGTCTGACCCTTCTAAACTGTCCAAGTTTTTCAACACAGTATCTTCTTTTGTGCCATCACACAGAGTTGTAATGCAGTATTTCTCCAAAGAATTCTTATAAGAACAAAAAGTTATTGATGTTGGGCTCTTAAACTGACTTTACAATTACATAGCGCCAATTTACTCTTCTCTCCTATTTCAGAAATCTTGCTGTATTTATCTGATTTAATACCTCTCCTACTCTTTTCCACAGCCATTAGTTTCCGTGGGTTTAGAGTACTCTATTGTTACCTCCCATTTCCCCCCCCATTTATATGCACCCATTCTGCTATTTGCAGGTTCTTTTGATTTTTATATATACATAGGCATTGAAACTCCATGCAACTTTTGCTTAGCTACAGCTCTTAGGGTTATTCCAATTTCAGAGATACTAAAAATGTGAAAAAGTGAACTGATGAAATACAGTCACAGTTCTACTCTGCTCTACTGTTTCCTCTGAGACACTGGGAAAGTTATGTAACCTTTCTGTGCCTCAATTTCTCCATTTGTAAAATAGAGAGTAATA
Source organism: Carlito syrichta (assembly GCF_000164805.1). Lineage (NCBI taxonomy): Eukaryota > Metazoa > Chordata > Mammalia > Primates > Tarsiidae > Carlito > Carlito syrichta. The sequence continues at coordinate 171,149 of NW_007260587.1, read as the reverse complement.
ATAATGATACATAAAGTTGTAGTACCTGGCATGCAGAAAGTAGGCACTTAGTAAATGTGAGCAGATATTACTGTTTTAGAATTAAGCTTAAAGGAATTTTAAAAGTGTGATTAAATAAACATGATTATTGAGAATGGATGCATGTTGCGTTTTCATTTTGTTCTTCATAGGCAGTTAAAAGAAGAAAATAACGATGGAAAAGAAAAATTAAGGATCATGGCAGTGAAAAATTCAGAAGTCATGGCACAATTAACTGAATCTAGACAGAGTATTCTGAAGCTGGAGAGTGAGTTAGAGGACAAAGATGAAATGCTGAGAGAAAAATGCTCTGTAATGAATGAAAACCGAGAATTAAAGGTCCGTGTTACAACACAGAGAGAGCGACTGGATTTGTGTCAGCAAGAAATTGAAAGTTCAAGAGTGGAACTGAGAAGTTTGGAAAAAATAATATCCCAGTTGCCAGTAAGTATGTGTGAAAAGAAATGTACTATATACTTGATTACGTAATGGAAAATAAAAATTTTACTGAAGTGTTGTATAAAATACTGTCACTTTGTAGTTGCTTTATTGACTTCTTTTTCCTGCCTAGCTATACTTTCACTCATTAATTTCTCTTCTGTCTCATCCTTGGTTTTTTCCTGCACTTAGCATCCTACTATTCTACCCTTTCTCAGTCTCTTAGATGCCATATGTAAGAATGATAGAATTTTTTAAAAAGCTCTATTGAAGTGGCATTTACATACTATAAAATTCACCCATTTTAAGTGTACTAGTCAATGATTTTTAGCAAACTTACAAGTTTTGTAACAATCATCACAATCTAGTTTTCAAATGTTTCTATCATTCCCCAAAGATAACTTAGACCCATTTTTAGTTAGTCCCTGTAACCACAGCTACCCCTAGGAAGTCACTAATAGTTTATGCCTTCATATATTTGTCTTTTCTGGACATTTCATGTAAAAGAAATTAGGTAATATGTGGTCTTTTGCTTTTTGTTTTGTTTTCTTAATGTTTTTGAGATTCATATGTGTCGTATGATACCAGTATTTCATTTATTTTTGCTGCTCAGTGATATTTCATTGTATTGGATATGCCATGTTTTATTTATCCAGTTACCAGTTGATGGATATTTGGGTTATTTTTTACTTTTGGACTATTATGAATAATGCTGCTATGAATATTTGTGTATACGTCTTTGTGTGGATATGTTTTCATTTCTCTTTGGTAGATACCTAGAAGTACAATTGCTGGGTCATATGGTAATTTTATTCCAAACTGTTTTCCAGAACATCTGTACTAGTTTATATTCTCACCAGCAATGTATAAGGGTTCCTGTTTCTCCACATCCTTGCCAACATTTGTTATTGTTTGTATTTTTTATTCTAACCACTTTAGTGGGTATAAATGGGATCACATTGCTTTTTGTTTTTTGTTTTTTTTGAGTTGGAGTCTCACTTTGTCACCCAGACTGGAGTGGAGTGGCATAATCATGGCTCACTGCAGCGTTTAACTTCTGGGCTTAAGTGATCATCTTGCCTCAGTCTCCCAAATAGCTAGAACTAGAGGTGTGTGGTACCACACCCAGCTAATTTTTTGATTTTTTTTTTTTTTAGAGACAGTGTCTCTCTCACTATATTGCCAAAACTGGTCTTGAACTTCTAGGCTCAAGTATTCTTCCCTCCTCGGCCTCCCAAAGTGCTGGGATTACAGGTGTGAACCACTATAACTGGCTGGATCACACTGTTTTAATTTGCATTTCCCTGATAGCTAATGTTGAGCACCGTTTCATGTACTTATTAGAATGGCATAGAACTTTAAAATGTTTTTATGATAATGGTCTGCCACCTTTTCTCTCTGAGTTATATATGTGACTATGTATATATGTGAGATTAGGAAGAAAGTGAGTATACTAGGGTCAGGCATTTGTTATTGATAGGCATAAAATTAAGGTAAGAGCAGAGGAAAACTCAAGGTAAATACATTATGGTTGGTTTCACATATGAATTGTAGTAGACTGGTTGGTAGACTTTTACCAGTGTTAAGCTGTTAATAAGCTGTGGAATTATGAACCAAAAAGGGATCTTAGAAATCATCTGATTCAATACCATCATTTACTGGTAAAGAAATCTGTACCCAAGGAAGTAAATAACTTGCCCAAGTAGCAGAATTTAAACTAGAACATAGATTCTTAGCCTTCTCTATTATATTTGCTCACATAGGATTATATTTATTTGCTTAGATTTTTAATATGCTGTTAGCTTTTGAAATTAGAAAGTAATCATATGCCGATGACAATTTAGATTGACAAGCTCATTTGTGTTCAGTGTCAAGAATTATTTGATATATGATTCTAAAGGTGGTATGATAGTATATATTTGATTGTGTGTTTTACACAGTGCTAAGAATGGTAAGACTAGAAAATGTGAGTTTTTTTCATTTCTAGGTCATGTGATTTGGTTATAGGTTGAAGGTAGTAGTCATTAAGTGCTTATGTTCTTCCTTTTTTACAACTGTCTTTTAAAATTCTGTATTATTCAAACATACAGAAAAGTACAGAGACCAGTGTAGCACAGCATTTATAAATTCTGGGACACATATTGCCTTATCAACTTCACATTTTTTAAGGATAACACTTTACAGGTAAAACCTCTAGGTGTACCTTGCCAGATCTCAATTCTCTTCCTTCTCCTGTGGTATAGCAACTATTCTGAAATTCATGTGTATTCTTGTCCATGTTTTAAATATTGCCACATGTAGATGCATCTAACTGATATATTATACACTGCTTAGTGTATTTATGAAAATACTGTGTTTGCCTCTGTAATTTGTTTTTCACTCGGTATTGTTTTGAGACATTCATATTGGTTTATATAACTCAGGTTTATTTGTTTTAACTGTTGTAGTTTTCTCATTATCTTAATGTTTCATAATGTAATGTTTATACTAATTTTCCTGTTTATGGACATTAGGTTGTTAATGGATTTATACAATTTTTCAAACTTGGAGTTCTAAATAAAAAAGCAATTGTATGCCACATACCTATTGTGAGCTTATATGTTCTTGTTTTTAAACTTGCAGTTAAAAAGAGAAATATTTGGTTTTAAATCATCTCTTTCTAAGCAGCAGATGAGTAGTTTATCAAACAAGGAGGACAGTTACATTGGCTGCTGTGAGGCAAATAAATTGATGATTTCAGAATTGAGGTACAATTTTCAGATTCCTAAGTTATAGCAAATAGAATGTTTTCTTATGGTAATTAAATTAAGATCTTTAATTGAGAAATTTAAAAACTATACAGAAAAGTTTAGAGAATATTATAACAAATATCTGATAATGCAACTAAGAATTGGTTCTTCTTAACATTTGTGATTTTTTTTCAAATCTGGTTCTCTAAAAAACAAGACATTGCAGGATGGATAATACTCTTTGATCCTGCTAGTCTTGTTCTCTCCCTAAGTAGCCATCATCATGAATTGCATATGTATTTTTCTGTTCAGTTTGTGTGTGTTTACACTCCTATAACAGATATAAATATACTGTATATTTATATTGTTTGTAATCTTGCTTTTTTACTCAGCATCTTTTAAAAGGTTCATCCATATTAAGATAGATAAGTGTGATTGATCAGTGAGTGAATTTGTATGGTTAGTTTAATTTTGATAGCTATATATAGTATTCTGTCTTATAACTATGTCATAGTTTATCTATTTCTTTAGGTACCTTGTTTTTAGTTATTTTCTTTTACTAACAATGCATCAGAGAACATCCTTATAACATGGATTATTGTACAGTATATATGAGTATAATTTTACCAGACACTATCAAATTAGTAAAGTGCCTGAAGCAATTTACAGTCCTACCAGTGGTATATAAGGTTTTCCATATTTTGCCTTAGTAGTAGTCTAATATCAAAATTGTAGAAGTGTTACCTTTAAAAGGTGAAAAATAGTGCAGTGTGAGATATTTTTATAGAATCTTTCTAATACTTTTTCACTTCTTTTGTGCCAGGATTAAGCTTGCAATAAAAGAGGCAGAAATTCAAAAGCTTCATGCCAATCTGACTGCAAATCAGTTATCTCAGAGTTTTATTGCTGGTAATAATAGCCAAGAAAGAAGCAAATTAAGTAGTTTAGAAACAGAACCTGTAAAGCTAGATGGTCATCAAGTAGGTGAGTATATTATATGAATTGTTTTATAAATTGTCATCAGAGTTCATTATGGTATTTTTTTAGAGAACTGATTTATCAGCTATTTGGTTTATATTATCAAATATACTTGATAATCTGTTATTACTAGTTATAGTCTGATAAAACAGCAAGAATTATTTCAGAATTATTGGACTTTGCATCATTCTTTAGAAATGTACTTTATTGAAATAAACATTTACATCCAGTAAGATACACCCATTTAAAATATACAGTTTGATAAGTTCTGTCAGGTGTTTGCTTTTTAATGTTTATACTCTTATAGCACTATAATCAAGACATATAATATCCCTGTCAAGATCCCTTGGATTCCTTCCCAATTTACTCTAGACTTTATTTTTCTTTTTTTTAAACTTTTCTTAAGGAAAATTTTAGATTATTGAATTTAGGCCTCTCTTCTTTTCTCATCTATGTATTTAACGGTAGAAACTTCCCTTTAATCTATGCTTTGATTATGTCCCATTACTTTTTAATGTGTTGAATTTTCATTTTCATTCAGTTCAAAATATTTTATAATATTTATTGTGGCCACCTTCATTATGCTTCTTTAAAGCACTCCTGAAAGCTCACCTGGAAGTCGGAGATGTAGATATTTTCAGTGAACAAAGGGCATAGTCAGCTACCTGTAATAGCCCTCAGTAGATTTGTTTGTTTTTCTTTTTGTTTTTTGAATCACAGTCTCATCATGTTTCCCAGACTGGCCTCAGATTCCTGGGCTCAAATGATCCTCTTTCTTCATCCTCCAGTGCAGGTGGGATTACAGGCATGTGCCACCATATCCGGCTACCCTCAGTAGTTTTTTTTTTTTTTTTTTTGAGTTGGAGTCTCACTCTGTCGCCCAGACTGGAGTGCAGTGGCCGCTCCCGGCCACCGCAGCCTCAACCTGCTGGGCTCCGGTGATCCTTCCACCTCAGCCTTCTATGTAGCCGGAATTATAGGTGTGCACTACCACACCTGGCTAATTTTTTGATTTATTGTAGAGATGAGGTCTCGCTGCCCAGGCGGGTCTCGAACCCGCGGGCTCAGGCAATCCACTCACCTCAGCCTCCCAAAGGCGTGGGATTGCAGGCTGAGCCACCGAGCCCGGCTCTCAGTAGTTTTTTAAAAGCAGCACTGGATTCTGGCCAGGTTCCTTGGCTTGCACCTGTAATCAACACTTTCAGAGGCTAAAGCAGGAGGATTGCTTGAGCCCAGAAGTTTGACACCAGCCTAGACAACGTAGAAAAAATATACTTGCACACGCATGTTTATTGCAGCAATAGCAAAAACATGAAACCAACTGTGTTACCCACCTAAAATGGATTGAATAAAGAAAATACTGTACATATACATGAAGGAATATTATGCAGCCATAAAGAAAAACAAAATTATGAACTTTACAGCAACTTGGATGGATTTAAAGTTTATGGATTTAGTGATTTATCACAGAAACAAAGATCTGAGTACTACATGTACTCACTTGTAAGTGGACCCTGAATAGTTATTGTAATACTATAAGAAAGGGATTGGTAGTAGTGGGAGGGCCCATAACATCAATAAGGGTGCCAAAACTTTACCTGCACGATGACTACTTATGTACCTAACCCTGAATTGTACCCCACATTTTCAAAACTAAAAAATGATAAATAAATAAATAAGTAAAAGCTTCATCTCTACAAAAAATTAGCTGGGTGTTGCGGTGTACTCCTGTAGTCCCAGTTATTTGGCGGAAGGATTGCCTGAGCCCAGGTCGAGGCTTGCAGTGACTCAAAATAAAATAAAACTCCAGTTAGTTTGGAGAAAAGGAAGGTGGGACTAGGAAGTATTCTCTGTAGATTTTGAACTTGTATCTACATATGGTACATTAAAATATCCCTAATTATCTCAAATTATTTAGAAGTTATTATTAACTTCAATTTAAGAAAATAGAGCAACTTAAGAAAGTTGTACAGTGATTTCTATTGAAAAAATTGAATTTCAAGTTTAGAAAGTTCTCAGATTTCTAGTGCAAAGGAATAGCCTTTCACTATCTAGAAAAGTAGTGATTTAGAAGAACTTTTTTCCTCTTTGCTAATCTATTTAATTTAGAAAGTACATTACTTTTTCTTAATTATGTTTTCCTTATTATATGTCTTATCCTCCATCCCTTTTAGTATTACTCTTAATACCAGAAACTAAACTTTAAGATTAAGTCGTTCAGCTATTTTAATAGGTTCTTATTCTTGATGTCTTACTCAGAACAATTTTCCTTTATGTTCATTAGCAGAAAATATAAAAGATCAAAATCAGCATACTATGAACAAGCAATATGAAAGAGAGAGGCAGAGACTTGCTATTGGAATAGAAGAATTACGTGCTAAGCTGATACAAATAGAAGCTGAAAATTCTGATTTGAAGGTTAACATGGCTCACAGAACTAGTCAGTTTCAGCTGATTCAAGAGGAGCTGCTAGAGAAAGCTTCAAACTCTAGCAAACTGGAAATTGAAGTAAGGTTGGAATGAGCTGGGTATATGTATTACATTTTGAGACAGAGAAAAACATATTGTTACAGGGTTTTATAAAAACTATGTGTTTACTTCCAATATATATAGAGAGACTATTCTATATTACTATGCATAGACTATCGTCTGTTGAACTGAACACTGCAAACACTAGAGGAAACTCCTGAATAATTTTTTTCTTTTTTTTTAGTCAGAGAACAGTGGTATGATCACGGCTCACCTCAGGCTCAACTTCCTGGGCTCAGGAGATCCTTTCACCTCAGCCTCCTGAGTAGCTGGGACTACAGGCGTGCACCACCATGTCTGGCTAATTTTATTATTTTTAGTAGAGATGAGGTCTTGCTATGTTGCCCAGGATGGTCTCAAACTCCTGGGCTCAAGCGGTCATTCCACTTCGGCCTCCCAAAGTGCTGGGATTACAGGTTTGCGCCACTCTGCCTTGCCTAAAATTGTATTTGTAAACCTGTGTGTTTTAACCTATGTTAAAAGTAGGAAAATACTTTTAGTGGCTGAAAGGTCTCAACTTTGGTGGAACTAAACTGCATTGTATTTCTTCTGTAATATAAGCTAATATGGTTAATACACATTTATAAGTAAAGAATTTGAATTATGCAGTTGGAATAAAAGGAGCAATAGAGGATTTAAAATGTTTAGCAAGCTCAGAACCACCTAGGGACCCTGTTAAACATGCAGATTTCTGGATCTGTTTCACCAATCCTGATTCAGTATTTATGGGGTATGGCAGAGGAATCTGCATATATATATACACACACATTCTAATATATAAATTAGATTGTCACCCAGACTGGAGGGCAATGGTACAATCAACATAGTAACTTTCAACTCAGTTCAAGTACTACTTCTCCCTCAGCCTCCTGAGTAGTTTTGACTACAGGCACATGCCCCCACGCCTGAAAAATTTTTAAATTTATTTTTTGTTGAAATAGCATCTAGTTGTGTTGCCAGGCTGATCTCAAACTCCTGACCTCAAACGATCCTCTTGCCTTGACCTTTCAAAGCACTGGGAATACAGGTGTGAACCCCTGCGCCCAGCCAGAATCTGCATTTTTAAATAACTACTTTAAAAATGTATTAATTTGGTACAGATATGCTTTGGAAAGGAGATAATGAGTATTTCGTAAATATCTTGTCTTCACTTTCATGGAGGATAGGATAAGAATGCCTAATTATGTAACTGTGGACCAGAACCACATGTGAATTTGTTATACTTAACCTTCAAACCAGAGGCTGCTGTCATCTATAGGGATACTTTTTAAATATCTGATTTCTTAAAGTCTACAGCTAAGGCTAAGGAAAAGACCAGTAGGATAGGAACTTATATTAATAAAGGGAAAAAAGATTTAGACAGTCTATGATTACAGCTACCATCTTACCTAGAAAATTGTCAAGTACTGAGATTAATGACTTCTTAAATTAAAAAATACAGTCTTGTTGAAAATACAAAAAGGAGAAAAGAATGAAATAAACCATTGATAATTCTATCCCAGAAATAACTGCTCTTAACATTTTATTATACTTATTTCAGCCTTTAATAGCTGCTTTAAAAAATAGGCTAGAGTACAATCTTAGCTGAATATAAGAGTCTGTATTAAATTACTTATGTATTACATAGTTAGAAGTAATGTCATATCCCTGGAGCTTTTTTCACTATTTTTTCCCCTAAATTGTCATTTATTTTTTTCCTTATCTTATTTTTTGAGTTGGGGTCTTACTCGTCAGCCAGGCTGGAATGCAGTGGCATACATCACAGCCCAACCACAATCTTGACCTCTTGACTCAGGCTATCCTTCTGCCTCAGTCTCCTGAGTACCTGGGGCTATAGGTGTATGCCACCTCACCCAGTTACTTTTCTAATATTTTTTGTAGAGATGAGATCTTGCTACATTGCCAAGGCTGGTCTTGAACTCCTGGACTCTCACCTTGGCGTCTCAAAGTGCTGGAAATAGAGGTGTAAGCCACCATGGCCAGCCTAAAATGTCACTTACTTTTAAAAGTAGTTATAATTATGTGGATTAAAAAGTTATTCACTTTGTATCCTAAATGTATATAACTAAGTTTATCCAATTTTTCCTGACATAATTTATTTCAGCTTTAAATAGAAAAGTAGGTATTTGATTTCAGAATGCAAAGTAATTATCTGTAAAAAAAAATTTTATATTTTAATGGGTTTTCAGATGACAAAGAAATGTTCTCAACTTCTAACTCTGGAGAAACAGCTGGAAGAAAAAATAGTCGCTTATTCTTCTATTGCTGCAAAAAATGCAGAACTAGAACAGGAGCTTATGGTAAGACTTACCTTTGCTGATACAAGCTTACTGTGACTTTCAGGCACTTAATTTGTGACAACGTGTTTGTTTTAGTATTAGTATGATAAAATACCAAATAGAAAAGTATAGGCTGGGCGCAGTGGCGCAAGCCTGTAATCCCAGCAATTTGGGAAGCCAAGGTGAGAGGATTGCCTGAGCCTGCAGGTTCATAACCAGCCTGAGCAACATGGTGGAACCTCAGATCTCTACAATAAATAAAAAATTAGCTGGGCGTGGTTGTATGTACCTGTAGTTCCAACTACTTGGAAGGCTGAGGCAGAAGGATCATCAGAACCCAGCAGGTCGACACTGGGTGGTCATGAGTGTGCCACTGCACTCCAGCCTGGTGACAGAGTGAGACTCCAACTCAAAAAAAAAGAAAAGTATAACTTTAACTAAATTTTCCTGATCAATTCTGGTTTCTGTATTTTTAAGTTAATAAGCTTGTGTGGCAAGCTGTTATCTACATTTTCTCATTTTTATCCTATAGAAAACAGTAGTTCCTTGATATGGTTCTTGATATTTTTATTTTTTGATTTGGGGTCTTACTCTGTCATACAGGCTGGAATGCAGTGGCATGATCGTAGCTCACTGCATCCTTCATCTTCTGGGCTCAGGCGATCCTTCTGCCTCAGCCTTTCAAGTAGCTGGGACTACTGGCACACAACATCACGCCCAGCTAATATTTTAATTTTTTTGGTAAAGACAAGTTCTGTGAGGCTGATCTTGAACTCCTGGGCTCAAGCAATCTTCCTACCTTGGCTTCCCAACATGAGCCAATGCACCTGGTTTTCTTGATATTTTAAAATAGTTTAATCTTCTCATTTTGATAAAATATCTTTTATATATTTATTATTTTGTTAAAGCTTCAAGTGTTAACTACTGTGATTCTTTAAAGATGAGACCATTATATACTTAATACTTGACTAATGTACTTTTATGTAAAACTGATTTTCAATTAAATTCTTGTAAAGTGTATTGTATTTCTAGGAAAAAAATGAAAAGATAAGAAGTCTAGAAACCAATATCAATACAGAGCATGAGAAAATTTGCTTAGCCTTTGAAAAAGCAAAGAAAATTCATCTGGAGCAGCATAAAGAAATGGAAAAGCAGATTGAAAGAGTAAGTAATACATCCTTTGTATATGAATACTAAAAAGAACTTAAAAATCACTAGTCCACCTTTTTTTATTCTGTAGATGAGGAAACAAAGCCACACAAAAGTTAGTGACAAAAGCTACAATTAGAATTCCATTTTTTCTAAGTCATTTTTCAGTGCTTTTAATATATGGTATGCCTTCAGTTTTAGCTTGAATCATTATTTTTTTTACAATAGAAGTGCCCTCTATCTAACTCTGGACAAAAATAATCTCTTTCCAGGATAGAGTAGGACAGCCTCAGATTTAATCACACTACTCAGAATGGCTTGCAATTTAAAACTTACACAAATTATTTATTATGGAATTTTCCATTAATATTTTTGACTGACATGCCATGATTGACAATAGGTAACTGAAGCTGTGGAAAGTGAAACTACAAATAAGGAGGACTACTGTAATATTGATGGGCTTAATAGAGGAAAGGAGCAGACAAGAAGAAAGAGTGAACTTGAGTATAGAGCAATAGACATTATTCAGTCTGAGCAACAGAGAGAAAAACAAGATTGGAAAAGAAATAATTTAACAGAGCCTCAAGGATATGTGGAAAAGACCTATCAGAAAGTCTGACATGTCATTAGAGTCAAAGGTCAAGAGAATGAAATTGGTGCAGAAAAATATTTGAGCCATGCTCGGTGGCTCAGCCTGTAATCCCGTGCCTTTGGGAGGCTGAGGTGAGTGGATTGCCTGAGCCCGCGGGTTCGAGACCCACCTGGGCAGCAAGACCTCATCTCTACAATAAATCAAAAAATCAACCGGGCGTGGTAGCGCATGCCTGTAATTCCGGCTGCTCGGAAGGCTGAGGCGGAAGGATCGCCAGAGCCCAGCAGGTCGAGGCTGCGGTGGCCGGGAGCGACCACTGCATTCCAGTCTGGGCGACCAAGTGAGACTCCAACTCAAAAAAAAAAAAAGAAAAATATTTGAAGGAATAATGCCTGAAAGCTTCCCAAATTTGGTAAAGGAGATAAACTTACAAATTCAATAAGATAAGAGGATAAAACCAAAGAAAATCACTTCAGTCACATCAAAATCCTTGCTGCAAAGTTAAACAGAATATCTTGAAAACACCCAACCTCTGCACATAGAAGAACAAACATTAATATTACTGCAGATTTCTCTTCAAAAACTATAGAAGTATGAAGACAGAAAAACAGATTTTTTTTAGTGCTAAAAGAAAAAAAGACCATCAACCTAGAATTTTATATACAGCAAAAATATCCTCTAGTGATGAAGGTAAATAAAGACATTTTTAGATGAAGGACAACTTAGAGAATTTGTCACTATTTCTAAAAGAAACACTAAAGAGGCCAGGTGCAGTGGCTCATGCCTATAATCCGAATACTTTTGGAGGCCAAGGCAGGAGAAACTCTTAAGCCCAGAAGTTCAAAGCAGCCTTGCCACATGGTGAGAGTTTGTCTCAAAAATAAAATTAGCTGGGCATGGTAGCATGCACAAATAGTCCTAGCTACTCAGGAGGCTGAGGTGGGATGATTGCTTGAGCCCGGGAGGTCGAGGGTGCAATCAGCTGGGATTCTGCCACTGTACTCCAGCCTGGGTGACAGAGAGAGACTCTTGTCTCAAAAAAAAAAAAAAAAAAGGGTAAAGAAAAATAATAATATCAGATGGAAACTTGAGACCTCAGGAATGAAGGAAAAACAACGAAAACAGTAAATATTTGGTAAATACAAGATTTTTTGTAACATCTGTCGGTTAAAAGAAAAAAATGTTAACACTTACTAGTGATGTATGTTGGTGTAATACATGTGACAACTACACCATAAAGAAGGAAAGGTAAAGGGACCTAGATTCTTATAGTCTCTACATTTCACTTTAAGTTATAAAATATTCTAAGTAGACTATGAAAAGTTTAATAAGTATTTTATAATCCCTAGAGCAAATACTAAAAACCTACATATGCTAAAAAGCCAATAAATAAAATTAGAATGCTGAAAATATTCAAATAATTTGAAAGAAGCCTGGAAAAAGGAACCAGAAATTAAAAACAGAAGAGATAAAGATAATAAAATGGTATGCTTAAACTCAGTCATTTCAAAATTACTTAAGATGTTCTAAAATGCCAGAAGACTGAGTATGTAAGATTGGATTAAAAAAAACAAGACTCATAAATATAGTCATCAGGAAGTTAATTTTTTATGTCTGTAGGTATTTATTTTGAGTCAGAGTCTCACTCTGTCACCCAGGCTGGAGTGCAATGGCACAATCACAGCTCACTGCAGCCTAGACCTGCTGGTTTCAAGTGATTCTTCCATCTTAGCCTTCCAAGTAACTTGAACTGCAGGTGTGCACCACCATTCCAGGATAATTTTTAAATTTATTGTAGAGACGAGGTCTCGCCATGTTGCCCAACTGGTCTCAAACTCCTGGGCTCAGGTAATCATCTCACCTCCACCTCCCAAAGTGCTGAGATTACAGGTGTGAGCCACCATGCCTGGTGAAGAAATTAATTTTAAATGTAAAGATATAGATATGTTAAATGTAAAAGAATAGAAAAAATATATCAGGCAAACACTAATAAAAAGAAACTACAAAAAGAAAAAGCAAAATCAACACAAAAGCAGAAAAATTGAAATAATGAGAAGCATAATGATAAAGAATTGAGACCGGGCTCGGTGACTCAGCCTTTAATCCCAGCACTTTGGGAGGCAGAGGAGAGTGGATTGCCTGAGCCCATGAGTTTGAGACCTGCCTGGGCAACTTGGGGAGACTGCTTCTCTACAATAAAATAAAAAATAGCTGGGCGTGGTGGTGCATGTCTGTAGTTCTGGATAATTGGAAGGCTGAGGCGGAAGGATTGCTGGAGCCTAGATGGTCAACGCTGGGCGGTGACCGTGAGCATGCATGTCACTGCACTCCAGCATGGGTGAAGGAGTGAAACTCCAACTCAAAAAAAAAAAAAGAATTTAAATTCAAAAGAGAACATCAGTAAAGAAAATGATGAAACCAAAAGCTGGTACTTTGAATGGATACAGAAAGGGCATGTGACAAAATTCAACATTCTCTCATAAAAACTCTCAACCAGCTAGGAATAGAAGGGAATTTTTTTAATCTTTGTAGATAGAGGGCATCTAGAAAAAACAAACAACCTTTATTTGTAACGTCAAAGACTGAATACTTTTCCTCTAAGACTGAGAACAAGACAAAAATATCTACTTTCGCCACTTCTGTTCCACATCAATGGGAAGTCAATGTAATGAACGAGAAAAAAGAAATCAAAGCCATTTAGATTGGAATGAAAAAAAATGTATCTCTGTTTGCAGACAAACATTATGCAGAAAATCCAAAAAAATCTACCAGTTTTAGACTGGTATGTGAGCAAGGACACAGGCTACAGAGTCAACATACAAAAATCAATTGTATTTCTATAAGGAATGAAAAATTGGAAACCAAAATTTTAAAAATACTATTATTTACAATAGCTAAAAAAATATACTTAGGTATAGCAAAATATGGAAGATCTGTATACTGAAAACTACAAAATATTGATGAAAGAAATCAAAGAAGCTTTAAGTAAATGGAGAGAAATAATCATTTCAGTAGTTGGAAGTCCCAGTATATTTAGGATGTCAGTTCACTTTAAATAGACCTATAAATTTAATGCATTGCAAACCAAAATCCCAGTAAACATTTTTGTATACATAGACAGCTGATTTTAAAATTTATAATGGAAAGGTGAAAGAACTAGAACAGCCAAAGCAAATTTGAAAGAACTAAACTGGATGACTCATGATACCAGATTTTAAGACTTGCTGTGAAGCTATAGTAATGAAGATGGTGTGATATTAGCAAAAGAGTAGATACAAATGAAAGCAACAGAATAGAGAAGTCTAGAAATAGTCCCAGCAGATGTGGTGATCACGTTGATTTCTGACACAGGGAATTGAAAATGGAGAAAGCTTTCAACCAGTGATGCTGGAACAGTTTGGCATGGGAGAAAATATTTGTAAATCATATATCCAACAAAGAACTTGTACCCAGCATATATAAAGAACTCTTGAACCATATCAAGAAGAAAGTACCCAGTTTTTATTTATTTATTTTTAAATTTTTTATTTTAAAGATGTGGGGTACAGCCAGGCTCAGTGGCTCAGCCTGTAATCCCGCGCCTTTGGGAAGCTGAAGTGAGTGGATTGCCTGAGCCCATGGGTTCGAGACCCGCCTGGGCAGGCGAGACCTCATCTCTACAATAAATCAAAAAAAAAATTAGCCGGAGCCCAGCGGGTCGAGGCAGCGGTGGCCGGGAGCGGCCACTGCACTCCAGTCTGGGCGAGAGAGTGAGACTCCAACTCAAAAAAAAAAAAAAAAAAAAAGATGTGGGGTACAATACAGGGCTAGGTAAAACAAATGTAACTACCCCAGTTTTTAAATGGGCAAAATATTTGAACAGATCCTTCACCAAAAAAAGATATACGGGTGGCAAATAGGCATATGAAATTATGCTTCACATGAGCAATCCTTGAGAAGATACAAATTAGAAGCACAAAGCAGTACCACTACATTCCTATTAGAATGCTGAACCAGAGATATGCAAATCAATCGGAATTCTCATAAATTACTAGCGGGAATGCCAAATGATACATCTACTCTGGAATACAGACATTTATAATGTTAAACATACACTTAACATACGACATAACAATCCAAGATATTTCTTTTAGAGAAATGAAAACCTTTAAACAAACATTTATAGCAGCATTATTCATAATTGCGAAAAACTGGAAACAACCCAGTGTCTTTCAATAGGTGAGTTGGATAAATTGTGGTTCCATTATGGAATGGAATACTACTCAGTAGTACCAGGAAGCAATCTACGGATACAGGTGAAAACATGGGTGAATCTCCAAGATATGCTAAATTAAGGAAGCCAATTTCAAAATGTAGCTGTCCATTTCTGTACTGTTCATTTTGAACGTGACATATAAATACATGAAGGTATACATGAAAGTATAAATTTTGATGTACTTTGAAGATAAATCCTAATGAAGTTGGAAATGTGCATATCCTACAACTAGGAAGTCCACTTCTAGGTCGTCTGTTTTAGAAAAACTCTTACGCATGTACCTAAAGAGGCATGTACAAAGGATAATATTGCAACATTGTTGTAAATAGTGAAAAAGCAGAATACCTCACTGTTCCTGAGTAGAAAAGTAGACAAACTGTAGTTTATTTTTACAATGGAATGACATTCTCAGAAAGTTAAATCTATAGGTTTGAGAACAGAAGAAAAAGAAAAAAAGTTTGTTGTGTATAAGTTAATTTTTTAAAAAAACCTGCCACCTAGATTTATTGTTAAAATCTTAGTTAATATTTTCCAGACCAGTTTCTCACCATTTTTGCAGACTTAAATGTGTAGAGTTCATATTCATGCACAAGCACACATAAAGTAAACATAATTTTTAGTAGCCACGTTTTATAGAATGGTTGCCATTTATGCAATGGTTGTCAATATTCCTGTTTTTCAAAATCATTACTAATTTTTATAAACTTTATTGTAAAACTATTTTCTCATATTTTAAAGATTGTTTCATAGTAGATTCTCAAAAGTGTATTATTGGTTTCGAAGATTAAAACTTTTTTCAAAATCGTTTATCCCTAACAAATCATTTCTTCAGTGATTAATCTGAGAGTGGCAGAAATTCTAGGAAGATAATACTTTGAAGTCTCAAATATTGGAGAGCTGTAGAGAATTGGCAAGAAGGGTCTGTCAGAGGGCTTCCCTGATAATTGATGAGTCAGTTATAATATCATTTAGTTTTGTTTACTTATTTTAAGAGAAATTTCTGAAACATTTTTTTAAATTGTTTTTTTCTAAAATCTTCACACCTTAAAAAAAAATTCCTTGTTTAAAGAACCCAGAATTTATGCTTTTCATTGTGCTTAATAGAGAGGTTAACTTGCAAGTGTTGCATTTTCTGGAATGTCTTAAGTTATTTGAGGCTTAAAAGACCTTTAATTTTTTAATGTTGTTTTCAGAGTTCCTTGGTTTTAATGTTTTCTAGTTAACCTTGTTGCTGCCATATTCTTTTTTTTTTGAGTTGGATTCTCACTCTGTCGCCCAGACTGGAGTGCAGTGACTGCTCCTGGCCACGGCAACCTCGACCTGCTGGGCTCCGGCGATCCTTCTGCCTCAGCCTTCCAAGTAGCTGGAACTACAGGCGTGCGCTACCACGCACGGCTAATTTTTTGATTTATTGTAGAGATGAGGTCTTGCTGCCCAGGCGGGTCTCGAACCTGTAGGCTCAGGCAATTCACTCACCTCAGCCTCCCAAAGGCGCGGGATTACAGGCTGAGCCACCGAGCCCGGCTGCTGCCATATTCTTATTATGTGGATATTTGTATGTGTGATATATAGATCATTATATATGACATATTGTTGTAGTTATGTATATTATATAATATATACATGCATATAACAATTCTTAATAATTTCACATTTTGTCTTCATAAATAGTTTTTCAAAGTTTGATAACAGAAATTATTGGTGAAACTGTGGGGAGTGAGAATTCTTATATTTCTAATGAAAGTTTTTTGTTTTTGTTTTGTTTGGGATAGTCTCACTCCTCTGTCACCCAGGCTAGAGTGCAGTGGCATGATCATAGCTCACTGCAGTTTCAACCCCTGTGCTCAAGGGATCCTCTCACCTCAGTCTCCTATGTAACTGGAACTGCCAGCATGCTCCACCAAACCTGATC
This sequence comes from Carlito syrichta, assembly GCF_000164805.1. Classification (NCBI taxonomy): domain Eukaryota; kingdom Metazoa; phylum Chordata; class Mammalia; order Primates; family Tarsiidae; genus Carlito; species Carlito syrichta. The sequence continues at coordinate 154,270 of NW_007260587.1, read as the reverse complement.
AATTTTTTATAGAGATAATGCCTCATTTGTTGCCCAGACTGGTCTCAAAATCCTGGCTCAAGTGATCCTCCTGCTTCAGCTTCCCAAAGTGCTGGGATTACAGCTGTGAGTCACTGTTCCCTGCCTGAAAATATAAATTTTGATGCACTTTGAATAGAAATGCCTAATGAAATTAGCAGCATGCATGTCTTATAACTAGGAGGTCCACTTCTACGTGGTCTATTTTCTTTTTTCTTTTTTTTTTGGTCACTGTCACCCAGACTGGAGTACAGTGGCACACAATCATGACTGATTGCAGCCTTGACCCCCTGAGCTCCCAAGGTGATCCTTCCACCTCAGTCCCCCAAGTAGCTGGGACTACAAGCATACACCACCATACCCGGCTTAGTTTTTAATTTTTTTTTTTTTTTTTTTTGTAGAGGCAAGGTCTTACTATGTCACCTTAGCCTCCCAAAGTGCTGGGATTACAGGTGTGAGCTACCGCGCCTGGCCAAGGTGGACTGTTTTAGAGAAACTCTTACATGTGTACATAAAGAGACATGTACAAAGAATATGATTGCAACACAACATTGTTGTGATAGTCACAAAGCAGAATATCTACTGAGTAGAAGAGTAATAAACAAGCTAGTTTATTTTTACAATGGAATATTGTACCATTAAATGAATGAACTAGATTCACATATCAATGTGGATATATATTTGACACAATACTGAGTGGAAAAGCAAAGTTGCCAAAACTTAGAGGTGTTGTTATCATCTATGTAAATTTTCAAGACAGAAAAGTACATCACATATTGTTCATGTGTATATATACTTAGTAAAAGCACAAAAAACATGTATGTGAATAAAATATACCAGAGAATGATATAGACCAATTTCAGCATAGTATGGGTGAGGAAGGAAAGGGAAAGGAGATAGGAGTGTGATTGCATTTCTTTTTTAAAAAAGAAAAGAAGAAGAGAATTTGCAGAATGCAAAAGTCTGTATAATTTTAAATGTTTCAAAATTTAATATGAAAATCCTGTTTTTATGTTTAGCTTGAAACTCAACTGGAGAAGAAAGACCAACAATTTAAAGAACAAGAAAAGACTATGTCCATTTTGCAACAAGATATAATATGCAAACAACATCATCTTGAATCACTAGATAGACTCCTGACAGAAAGCAAAGGGGTAAAATCATTCTTACACAAGTGCTATTTAGAAGTTGACTGATATTTTATGTTTATCTCTCTGTAACATGCCTTTAAATCTAATCAAATCAGTTGTTTGACAGCCTGTTACTAATGCTAAAATGTTTATTTGCATACTTATATTCTTCTTACCAATTTGTATGTTTTTAGGAAATGGAAAAGGAAAATATCAAGAAAGATGAAGCGTTGAAAGCATTACAGAATCAAGTATCTGAAGAAACAATCAAGGCTAGTATGCTAATACTTTAATATTTTTTGTCTTTTTTTAAGACAGGGTCTTGCTGTGTTGTCCAGGTTGCAGTGCAGTGATGTGATCATAGCTCACTGTAACTTCTTATTTATTTATTTATTTATTTTAAAGATGTGAGGTACATTCAGGACTGGATATACAAGTGATCATTGTACAGATAAAGGCCTCGCTTTGGTCCTCACTTTGCCTGGTTTGAGATCAAGTACCCTTATTGACATTGTGTCCCCCTCCCCCCCAGCAGTATCCTGCTACTTGCCAATCCCTTTCTTATAGTATTATGGTAAATGTTCAGGGGCTGCTTATGAGTGAGAACATGTGGTACCCTGTTCTTTGTTTCTGTAGTAGATCACTGAGCTCACTGTAACTTACTTCTAATGCCTGGGCTCAAGTGATCCTCCCACCTCAGCCTCCTTAGTAGCTAGGACTACAGGTACCACCATTCCTGGCTAATTTTTTTTCTTATTGGAGACATTCTTGTAGCTTTTTAGAACTTTTCTCTATAAATTGTAAATGTTGTATATATAAAAGGCAATTTAAGAGCTGAAAATTTGACCTGACTCAATGAAGTTAGTCTCCTTAAGTATACTTTCTTAAATGTGAATTATGATCTTGTTTATCATCAAGTTTATAGATGATCTGGCCTCATTTTTCTCTTAAAAAGATTTTTCACATTAAAATTTATTTTTAAGTCAGAGTCTCACTCTGTCGCCCACACCGAAATGCAGTGGCATGCTCATGGCCACCACCACAACCTTGACTTGCTGGGTTCAGGCGATCCTTCTGCATCAGTCTTCCAAATAGCTGGAACTACAGGCGTGTGCCACCATGCCTGGCTAATTTTTTGGTTTATTGCAGAGACAGGATCTTGCCAAGTAACCCAGACTGGTTTCGAACCCTTGGGCTCAGGCGATTCTATTGCCTCTGCCTCCCAAAGTGCTGAGATTACAGGCATGAGCCACTGTGCCTGGCTAAATTTTTTTTTTTCTGTTTTTGAGTCTGTCTTTTTTTTTTTTTTCCATAATCAATATTTTTTATTATGGTTTTGTGGGGTACAGTTAAGGGTTAGGTGTACAATTACGTTTCATTCAGGCACCCTGTTGATAAGAGGTGTTTCCCCATCCCCAGACAGATATTTGCTACTGTTAATCCCATCTCCCTCTCCCCTCCATAGTTTCCTTTTTCTTATAGTATTACATCATTTTCTTATAGTAGTCATTTTCTTATAGTATTACATTGGATGTTCAAGGTCCATTATATGAGTGAGAACATGTGATACTCGGATCTTTGTTTCTCTGAGAGGTCACTCAGTATTATCGACTCTATTTCCATCCAGGTTGCTGCGAAATTCATGATTTTGTTCTTTTTTATGGCTGCATAGTATTCTATCATGTATATGTACCACATTTTTTTAATCCAGTCCTCTTTTGATGGGCAGCATGGTTGTTTCCAGGTTCTTGCTATTGTGAACAATGCTGCGATAAACATACGGGTGCAGGTATCTTTTTTATAGAGTGATTTGAGTTCTTCAGGGTATATTCCCAGTAGGGGGATTGCAGGGTCATATGGGGGGTGGATATTTAGAGCTTTTAGGAATCGCCACACTGCTTTCCACAGAGGTTGCACTAGTTTACACTCCCACCAACAGTGTAGAAGTGTTCCCTTTTTGCCACACCCTCTCCAGCAGCTGTTATTTTTTGAGTTGTTGATAATTGCCATTCTGACTGGAGTTAGGTGGTATCTCATGTGGTTTTGATTTGCATCTCCCTGATGATTAGTGAGGTTGAACATTTTTTCATGTGTTTGTTGGCTGCTCGGATGAATTCTTTTGTGAAGTGTCTGTTCATATCTTTTGCCCATTTATAATGGGGTTGTTTGTTTTTTTCTTTTCAGCACGTTTGAGTTCCTTGTAGATTCAGGATGTTAAGCCTTTGTCAGACCTGGTGTTGGCAAATACTTTTTCCCAGTCTGTAGGCTGTCTCCCTGCTCTCTTGATGGTTTCTTTGGCCTTGCAGAAGCTTGTCAGTTTAATAAGGTCCCACTTGTCTATCTTCTCTCTTACGACCTGTGGGTTTTGGGTTTTGTTCAGGAATTGGATGCCAGTTCTGATTTCCATTTTCTAAGGTTCTTATGGTTTGAGGTTTTACATTAAGGTCTCTGATCTATTTGGAGTTAACCTTTGTGCATGGGGATAGATAGGGGTCCTGTTTCAATCTTCTGCATGTGGTCAGCCAGTTTTCCCAGCACCATTTACTGAATAGGTTCTCCTTTCCCCAGTGGTAGGTGGTGGAGGCTTTGTTGAAGATGAGTTGGTTGAGAAATTGAGGTTTTGCTTCTGGAATCTCAATTCTATTCCATTGATCTATATGC
>NW_007260587.1:148548-150210 GCF_000164805.1 Carlito syrichta | reverse complement strand
CTGAGACTTTGCCAAAGGCCTTTATCAGTGTAAGGAGGTTTTTTGACAGATTCTCTTGGGTTTTCAAGGTACACAATCGTATCACCTGCAAAGAGAGATAACTTGACTTCCTCTTTTCCTATTTGGATACCCCTGATTGCTCCATCTTCTCTGATTGCTCTAGCCAGGACTTCCAATACTATGTTGAACAGGAGGGGTGAGAGTGGGCATCCTTGTCTTGTTCCAGTGTTCAGGGGAAATGGTTCCAATTGTTGTCCATTTAGGAGTATGCTGGCTGTGTGTTTCTCGTAGATGGCTTTCACTATTTTGAGGTATGTTCCCCGTATGCCTAGATGTTCAAGGATTTTTATCAAGAATGGGTGCTGGATTTTATCAAAAGCTTTTTCTGCATCTAATGATATAATCATATGGTTTTTGTTTTCACATCTGTTGATGTATTTAATTACATTTATGGTTTTACGAATGTTGAACCAGGCTTGCATCCCAGGAATGAAGCCTACTTGGTCATGATGGATGATTTTTGAGATGTGTTGCTGAATTCGGTTTGCTAGGATCTTGTTGAGAATTTTAGCATCTATGTTCATCAGCAATATTGGCATGTAATTCTCTTTCTCTGTTGAATCTTTACCTGGCTTGGGTATCAATGTGATGTTGGCTTCATAAAATGATTTGGGGAGAGTTCTATCTTTTTCAGTCGCCTGGAATACCTTCAGTAGGATCAGTATCAGCTCCTCTTTAAATGTATTCTATCTAGAATTCTGCTGGAAAGCCATCTGGACCAGGGCTTCTTTTTGTAGGAAGTTTTCTTATTACGTAGTCGATTTCCTTGATTGTTATTGGTCTATTTAGGGTCTCAATTTCTTCTTGTTCCAACATAGGTAGGCTGTGTAATGTCAGAAAGTCCTCCATTTCCTTAGGGTTTTCAAGTTTGTTTCCATACAAGTGTACATAGTAGTCTCTAATGATCTTTTGTATTTCTTCAGGGTCAGATGTGACTTCATCTTTTGTGTTTCTGATTGTGCTTATTTAGTTTTTTTTCTCGTTTTTTCTTGGTCAGTCTAGCTAGGGGACCATCAATCTTCTTTATCCTTTCGAAGATCCAGCTTTTTATTTTATTGATTTTTTGTGTTATCTTTTTATCTTCTATATCCTGGGTTTGGGCTTTTATTTTGGTGATCTGGATTCTTCTGCTAAAATTAGGGTTTTTGTGGTCTTGCTTTTCCAGCTTCTTTAGGTGGCTTGTTAGGTTGTTAATTTGTGTTCCTTCCATTTTCTTCATGTGTGTTTGTAGGGATATAAATTCCCCTCTTACTACAACTTTCAAGGCGTCCCAGAGATTTTGGTAAGATGTTTCTTCATTTTCATTTGTTTCCAGGTATCTTTGATCTCTGTTTTGATTTCATTATTGACCCAGGAGTTGTTTAGCAACATGCTGTTTAGTGTTCATGTCTTTGTGGGTTTTTGGGGGACTTTGTTGGTGTCAATGTTTATTTTTATTCCACTGTGGTCCGAGAAGGTGCTTGTTAGATTTTCGGTCCTTTTAAATTTGCTTATGCTTGATTTATGGCAAATTATGTGGTCGATCTTAGAATTCATTCCATACGGTGATGAATAGAATGTATATTCTGTGGTCTTTGGATGGAGTGTTCTGTAGGTATCAAT
>NW_007260587.1:96295-147620 GCF_000164805.1 Carlito syrichta | reverse complement strand
TACAGCAGTTCTCTGAATCTCTTGTGTTTGAATTTTTTCATCCTTGATGAGATGAGGGAAGTTTTCTTGAATGATTACATGAAATGTTTGTTCCAGTGTGGCTTCTGTTTCTCTCTCTGCCTCAGGAAGCCCAATTACTCTTAGGTTTGGTCTCTTGAAGTGATCATTCATCTCTTGCAGGTTTTGTTCTGTCTTTTTGAGCTTCTTTTCTATGCTTTTGACAGTTTGGGTTAGTTCTGTGTTTTGGTCTTCGAACTCTGAGATTCTTTCTTCTGCTTGTCTAATTCTGCTTTCCATGCTTATTAGTCTGTTATTCATTTCCATCATGGTATTCTTTACTGCTGTTATTTCTGACATCAGCTCCTTCCTATTTTCCTCTTGTCTCTGTTCAATTTTTTAAATTCTCTCCATTAATGTCTTGATGTCTGGGTTTGTTGCATGTGACCAGTCATTCTGGGGTCTCTTTATTGTTTGTGTTCCAGAATCTGTTTTCTCAGTGTCTGTTCTCACAGGGGTCTGTGTGAGACCTATATTCTTCTTTTGGTTTTTCTTCATTTGTGCGATTTTTTTCCCCTCCCTACTTCTTCCTTCCCTCCACGTCACTGTCTTCTTTAATTCTGTTATTCAGGGGTAAAGGGATTGGCTTTACTTCTTTTTGTTCAATCTCCTATTCTTTATGTATGCCTATGCCCTCTTACTTTGTTCAATTCTGGAGTTGCACTGTATGTTGGGGGTGGTCCTTTTTGCAGTTTTGAGATTTACTTAAGGGGGGAGCTGTGATTCAAAATCTATCTGCAGGTCCTGGTATTTGCTGACAGGTGTGTGGATAATCTGGAACCCACTTTCCACTGTCTTGGAATCTGTCCGTGCAGTGGGGCTGTAGGTTTACTCCCTGAAATAAAATGTGGTTAGCAGAGGGAAGAGAATGGAGCAGACAGTGGGTTGAAGAGGGGGGTGGAGAGATAGAGCAGTAAGGGGGGAAACAAACAAGTGTGCCAACAAATGGAGAGAGAGACCTATACTGAAACAGATAAAAACAATAGACCATAGCTACAGATGAACCAACTCCCATACAAAAAAAAATAAACCATATAGTGATGCTAACATACAAGCTAACCAACCACCTTATTGGTGTGCTGTTCCTCTATACAAAGATATGGTTTACAGAGAGAAGAAAAGAGAAGAAAAGGAAGATGGAAAAAAAAAAGGAACAATACAGTAGGAATAGAATTAAGTCATTAAACTAACAGAATCAATGAAGCACACTCTGAGACTTTTTGTTTAAGTCCAATGTCCTTTCAGTTCTGATTTCTAGCTTTCTTTTCAAGCAGGTAAATTAGTTTGCAGTTAGGGTCAGTTGCCCCTGGTTTGCTGTGAAGGACAGTTCAGATCACTCTCCATTCACCACTCTGGCCTATGTGTTTTTCAACCATGTTTCTCCCGTTTCGGTGTTGTTACCTTGAATTGCCAGCAGGTGGTCCTATCTCAGCTGCTCTCCCCAGGGGGGGTGGGGCCGGACAGGAACCGACAGAGATTGGAGCTGGATTTCTCCCTCAGGGCACAGGCAGGGGACTCATGGGGGGCAGGATGTCTCAGCTGCAGGAGAGGTGGCAGCGATCCCAGCAAATCTTCCCTGAAGGGGCTTCAAGGACTGACGTCATGGATTGCCTCTGGCCTGCGTGGTGCAATGTGCTACCGGCGGCGGTGGCTCCAGCGGCAGTGGCAGCGTCTGCGCTGCAGTGGCTGTCCAGTTCGCTGCGATGCCCCAGCAGTGGCAATGGCTGAGCTCCGTATGAAGAGCAGGCTGCGATGTTGGGGTCCGCAGCCCCCGGGGTGAGAGCCAGAGACCCACTGCAGTTCTCCTTTGCAGAGGCTTTCACAGACCAGGTTTCCCCGTCGCCATCTTGCCGGAAGTCCCCCCGGCTAAAATTTTTTAAACATTAGTTATAATTGCTACTTATTACCAAAAAGAATTAACAGAGGAGGTGGAGGGAGATGAAACTAAAAGTAATGCAGTTTTGCTTGTTTTTACCAGTTCTGCTTTAAGATTAGTGAGGAGATTGATCCAGAATTTCTAGCTGAAATATGGGTTTCTGGCTAGTGTATCTTCATGGTTAAAAACATGAACTTTATTGGTAAATTGATCTTTAGTTCTGGCTGCAAAGTGCTTACTCACTAGTCGTAACCTCGGCCAGTTTATTTAAGCTCTCTGAATTTTAATATCTTCATCTGTAAAATACAGATAACACCACCATATAGCATTAGTGAGAATTAAATGAAACGAGGTATATAAGTCTTTAGCACATACTAAATTACCCAAGGTTCTGTAACTGCTCTATATTCAGTGTTTTCTACTTTCCATTTTTAGTGTAGGTCCAAGCTGGATGTGGTGGCTCACACCTATAATCCCAACACTTTGAGAAGTCAAGGCAGGAGGATCACTTGAGTCCAGGAGTTTGATACCAGTTTGGACAACTTAGCGAGATCCCATCTTTACAAAAAAACCCCAAATACATCTGTAGTCCTAGCTATTTTATGTCTATAGGAGAGTCATAAGGATGAGTTTAAAGTTGAATTGCTTATAATTTTTTTTTTTTGAGTTGGAGTCTCTAGAGTGCAGTGGCCGCTCCTGGCCACCGCAGCCTCAACCTGCTGGGCTCCAGTGATCCTTCCACCTCAACCTTCCAAGTAACTGGAACTACAGGTGTGCGCTACCACACCTGGCTAATTTTTTGATTTATTGTAGAGATGAGGTCTCGCCAAATTGTCCAGGTGGGTCTTGAACCCGCTGGCTTGGGCAATCCACTCACCTCAGCCTCCCAAGGCGTGGAATTACAGGCTGAGCCACTGAGCCCGGCTGAATTGCTTATAATTAATTAATGAGAGCTAATAGGTTGATGAGAAAATTCTGAACTGGTAACAAGAAAGCAAATTGTTCTCTATTAAATAGAAAAATTGAGAAGGTCCTTATTAGATTTAGATATTTATTCATTTTCTTTTGTTTTTTTTTTTTATTTTCTGTTTCGGATTCTATCTCCCTCCACTTCACTGCCCCCCCCACAAAAAGAAAGTCTTAAGTGGAAAAATAAACAAAAATGAAGAGCTTATCTGCTTTTGTTGAAGATGCATAGCCCCACCTAGTTGTTCCCAGACTGTATTCCTGAGGAGATTCTTTGGTTCAGCAGAGTGATGTTTGTTTTTGTTTTGATTTCATTGAGAGTATGTGTGTGTGTGTGTGTGTGTGTGTGTGTGTGTGTGTGTGTGTATTTGTATACACATGTATATTTACACATGGTTTTATTCAGTTTTATAATGTTTATTTGTCTGAGAGTCAGATATTGAACTCTCCATTGAAATAAGAAATTGAGCAGAGTAGTGGATTTTCAAAGTTAAGCATTAATTTTAATCGATTTGTTAATTTTTAACTACATTTATTTTAAAAATTTCAAACCTATAACAAAAATTGAAAGACTAATATGGGGAACAATTGTGTACTACTGACCTAGATTTACTGTCTGTTAAACCCTAGCTGTACTCACTCCATCTCTCTCTACATACATGTGCATGCTTGTGTGTGTACCTACCCTCCTCACTTCCTTTTTGCTAGACCACCTGAGAGACGGTTACTTATGTCATAATAAACATGCATCTGCTATGAACAGAAACTTTCTCCCAGTGGTCACACCACCACTACACACCAGAGAAAGTCAGCATTGATTTAATTGCATCATGCAGCACATAGTCCATACTGACATTTCCCCAGTTATTTAGAAATGTTCTTTATAGTCTTTCTACTCAAAGCATGGTCTATGGAGTAGCAGCATCAGCATCACCTGGGAGCTTGTTAGATTTACAAAATATCTAGCCATGCCTCAGACAGACCTAGGACCAAATCAAGTGAGATGCCTCTGGCACAAAATTTAAGGAGACACTCTCAGGATTATACAGGTAAAAGGCTACCTTGTTTAAGGTGGTGAATGCCAGATCTCACTATTTCAAAAGCATGTTTTTTCTTGGTAATTAGCAAGAAACTTTGAAGTGATTCTTTGAGGCCGTGTGAATGTCCTGTTCCTCAATAACCTTATAACCAGTGGTTTTAACACCTAGTGATGAACCTTGCCTGAATGAGTTATTACATTGTTAATTATTATTCTGACAGAATCATAGATTTTATTTTTTCTCTGTGTGGAAGATGATACAAGTACCAATGCCCATTCTCTTGCTTAACATAGAAAACCCATAAATACTTACAAAGCAAATTTTTTTAATAAAAGAAATGTTAATTTAAAAATTATTATTAGAGCAACATTTTTCTAGCAAAAATAGTCATTCGGAATTACAGATTTTTTTAGATGTTAATGGTTACATGCACAGACTGTAAGGACAGTCTTTGAGAACTGTGTATCTTACAAGATTTCCTTTTTAGAAATAAGAATTGCAAGGTACTATTCTACATCGTAATTTCATGATATAGAATAGTACCTGCAAGAGGGAACATTTTCTTTTTCTCTTCATCTTACTGAGATTTTTTTTCCATACTTTCCAAGACTGCTTACTTGAATGGTATTAGCATTAAGAGAAAAAATACCACTGAGAAGATCCTTTACAATAAAGAAAAGAAAGGAACTAGACAGGAATCTCATTAAGAGATGGGATGTTGAAATGTATGCAAATCTTGGGCCCTGATCTAATTGTTTGAAAAAAAATGACAGAATTTGAGTTGCTTTTTAATATTAAGATAGTTAAAGCATTTGCAGCTGTATGAACGTTTGAATCAAATTAAACTGCTGCCTTTCTGAAATGTTTTCACTGATTCAAAGCAGAGAAACCTTATATTTTTTTTCTAGCTGACAAAATTTTTCATTTTATCAATAACTTTATCATTTCAAAATATTCTCAAGTTAACATCATTGACAATACACTAGTTTATATTCACTTTCCTGTTTTTCTTATTCAAGACAGCTAAAGTACTACTTACATTTTGAAGAAAGCATTATAGATGTTTGACCCATAGGTTCTTGACAGTTGATGCCAGTTTATCTTGCCAATAACCATTTCCCTTACATTCTTGCTGCCCTAAGCTCCAGGCAGCTTCTCACCATTACCGTTCACAAGGCCTTGCCTTTGAGCATACTCTCTCTTCCTGGAATGCCTTTCCTCACTTCAGGATTCCATCCTCTGGTTTCCTTTTTGGTTCCCTTATATGTAATGGTGAATTAGTTTTCTCGGTAAACATCTTCTGTAATATCATTTTATAACCTAAGTAGGAGTGCATATTTACTGTTTGAAGCAGCGAGGTAACATGGAGATAAGTCTGTAAAATGTTGAGTATATAATAAGCATTAATATTAGTTGATTTTCCTGTTTGGGGGATTTTTTTCCCCCCTGTTTAGGTCAGACAACTAGATTCAGCACTGGAAATTTGTAAAGAAGAACTTGCCTTGCATTTGAATCAATTGGAAGGAAATAAGGAAAAGTTTGAAAAACAGCTAAAGAAGAAATCTGAAGAGGTAAATTAACATTTCCTCTATATATAGCATATTTTTCCAGTAATTCTTTTTTCTTTCTTCTTTTTAAAGAAGCGTGAGAGCCAGGACAAATGATTCCTTATTTTCAAGATACTTTAAAAGTACATCTTCTAAGTATCCAGTATAAAAAAATTTTTTTCAGTAAAATTACAATTGTATATCATTTAAAGAGCAAATATTATTTTAATGCAATGTAAGATGATTTCTTAAAATTCTAATTTTTACACTTATTTTTAGGTATCAGAAGAATAAACTTACTAAGAACACAGAGTAATTCTAATATGAAATTATATAACAGAATATTGTTTTAGATTTAGAGGTTTAAAAATTTTCCATTTTGTTTTTGTTCTTCAAAAATTTTCCATTTTGTTTTTGTTCCTTCTAGTTGTTGGAAGTATTGAGAATTAGGTTTAGAAATTCAACTTAGAGCTGGGCACAGTGGCTCACGCCTATAATCCCAGCACTTTGGGAAGCTAAGGTGAGAGGATTGCCTGAGCCCATGGGTTTGAGACCAGCCTGGGCAACTTGACGAGACCCCATCTCTACAATAAATCAAGAAAAATTAGCTGGGCATGATGGTGTGCACCTGTAGTTCCAGCTACTTAGAAAGCTGAGGTGTGGAGGATTGCCTGAGCCCAGCAGGTTGAGGCTGCAGTGACTGTGAGCGTGCCACTGCACTCCAGCGTGGGCAATAGTGTGAGACTCTGACTCGAAAAAAAAAAGAAATTCAGCTTTCTGACTGAGTGCAGTGACTCACACCTGTAATCGCAGCACTTGGGAAGGCCAAGGCGGGAGGATTGCTTAAGGCCAGGAGTTCAGGACCAACTCAGGCAATATAGTGAGACCTTGTCTTTAGAAAAAAAAAAAAAAAAAAAATAGCCGTGTGTGGAGGTGCATACCTTTAGTCCCAGCTACCTAAGAGGCTAAAGCATAAGGATCGCCTGAGCTGAGGAGGTTGAGGGAGGAAGGAAGGAAGGAGGGAGGGAGGTAGGGAGGTAGGGAGGGAGGAAGTGAGGAAGGAAAAGAAGAAAAAAAAGAAGTTCAGCTTTCTTTATTGAGTTTCTCAGATACTAGATTGAAAATTTTTTTAGTTATCTTATTCATCTCCTTGTTTGCTCAAAGGACAATTCTTCTTAGCGAATAATTCCTTTATTTCTTTGTTAGAATTTATAATGTATGTGTTTTAACCTTAAATTCATTTTTAGAAATAGTTTCCAATGAATCTTAATCAAGGTTGACTTGACTATATCAGAAAAGTCCAATTAGACAAACAGAAACCCTTATAATATCTTTCAAATGGAGGAAATTGATACAGAGAATTAGATACACAGGTGATGGAAGGGTAGAAAGCCAAACAGCATACTTCACTGACTGAGTTTATCATAAGCAGGGACCCGGTACCATCCTTAGGGTTGGAGGAACATCAAGAAAAGATAGTGTGATCATATCCAGAGGCAACTTATCTGGAGAGGGGGCCAAAGAGAAGGGACCTGTTTCATAGGAACTAAGGCAGTAGAGAAACTGAGCTGCAGCTACTGGCCTCTCCCAATAGCCAAGTGGATCTGTGATCTAGAAATGCAGTTTCCTACATGACACAGCAGAGCAGGGAAAGGCAGAAGTAGATCTGAGAGCAAATAAGTCCTTGACCAGCACTTCAGACTAAGGTACACCATGTAACTACATAGCCTTGGTGGTTAGAAAAGAAGGAATCTTTAGATTTTATATGGTCTTTTTTTTTTTGAGTTGGAGTATCACTCTGTAACCCAGACTGGAGTGCAGTGGCCGCTCCCAGCCACTGCAGCCTCGACCTGCTGGGCTCTGGCGATCCTTCCGCCTCAGCCTTCCAAGTAGCTGGAACTACAGGCGCGCGCTACCACGCCTGGCTAATTTTTTGCTTTAGTGTAGAGATGAGGTCTTGCCAAGTTGCCCTGGTGGGTCTCGAACCCGCGGGCTCAGGCAATCCACTCACCTTAGCCTCCCAAAGGCGAGGGATTACAGGCTGAGCCACCAAGCCCGGTGTCTTCTTCCTTCTGCTTTCCCTTATGAAGTGTTTTTATATCATCTTTGACAGATGGGCATATATTTTACTATTCCAATATATAGAAATCTAACCTCTGTATACTTGGACTTTTAAAAATAGGAATGCCTTTTTTTTTTTTTAACTATGATCTTCTTTAAAATAGTATACAAAATACATTATTTTGGCATTTGTTCAACTGTCCATACCCCACTCCAGAGTAAATTAACTGAGCAGAGATGGAATCTAGAAGTAGGCAGCACGTGTAATAAGGGAGTAGGTTGAAACTTAGACTTTGTAGTCTTAGAAACAACATCAGAGACTAGGGTGAATAACAGGCATTTACACACAAAATAAACTTAGGATGATTTTTAAAACAGTTGAAAATATATACCTAAGCTCAAACCAAATTAGATACCAGAAATGGTAGATATATATGACCAGACTAGGAAATAAGTAAATTAGATTTACAGCTCATTTACTGCTGCTGAATTGTTAGCTCAACTGTACATACATTGGCTTACTCATTTAAAAGGTCATCTGTCACTTGTTTGTGTTTTTTATGAACTTGTATTATGTCACTTGTTCACATGGTTGTGATAAAAAACACAAAAAACAAATACTCTTGACTTGTCTTTAGAACAAATTGTAATGTCTTACAGAGAAAACTCTAATGCTGGTTAGTATAATTAAGATCATGTAACAGCAGAATTGTGAGGTTTTCATTATAAATAGCTACATTTTAGAAATGATTCATAGTGCATCCATTTTGTCATTAATAGGTGATGCTGTAAAGATGTTTTAATCTTTTAAATCAGTGGATATGCCCAAATCATATAACTAGCTAAATAATTAAGGGGCCCTAGAGCATGTTGATAGGAATTTAGCTAGTTGTAAAAACTACATGTTAATTATCAGTTGCAAAAAAGCTAATATAAAGGGGAACCCAAAAAAACTCAGAGTTTTTTAATAAAAAATTATATACTTATTCTCACATGTTTAAACTTCAATCACCTTCAAAGTACTATCTGTTTGATATAATATACCTATTGATTTGCTTTTTCAATTGCTCAAAACAATTTTTGAACTTGTCAATTTTGATACCTTTTAGTGCTTCTGCCATTTTCTGTTTCACCTCTTCCCTTTGAGGACTTTTTATCATTTGGAGAAACAAAACAAATGTTGCTCGGGACTTGATTGGATGAATAGGGAGGGTGAGCCACAGGAGTCATGCTTTTTTTGGTCAAAAACTGCTGAACCCTCAGCACTATGTGGGCAAGTGCAATGTCATGGTGGAAGAATCTTTTTGCCACGTCTCGGGATGTTTCTTCCACAAATCATGATCCAATCTTAAAAACCTAGGTATACCATTTGATCCTGAGGAATAAATGTTGAATGTACTACAAGGGGCCCACCCGGTAAAAGATAATTCTGGGTTTTTTTGGATCCCCCTTCGTAAATAGTCCTCTGAGCCTTTGCCTCAGGCATGCATTCTTTTCTAGATGCTGAAATAAATATGATTAAAATAATACTGACTTTGGGACTCTCGATTTCTGGAAAATATTTAATTCCATATTAAAATGTTTTAATACTTTAAAAAATGATAAAATTATGTGTTCATGCAAAATTATAAATTGATTAAATTAAACTTTGAGATGCTAGCCTCATATCATATTTCTGCATTATATTTTATTTTTTATTTATTTTATTTTATTTTATTTTATTTTTGAGTTGGAGTCTCACTCTGTCGCCCAGACTAGAGTGCAGTGGCCGCTCCCGGCCACCGCAGCCTCGCCCTGCTGGGCTCCAGCGATCCTTCCGCCTCAGCCTTCCGAGTAGCCGGAATTACAGGCATGCGCCACCACACCCAGCTGATTTTTTTATTTATTGTAGAGATGAGGTCTCGCTGCCCAGGCGGGTCTCGAAACCGCGGGCTCAGGCAATTCACTCACCTCAGCCTCCCAAAGGCGCGGGATTACAGGCTGATACAGGCGGGATTACACCGAGCCCGGCTTATTTTTTATTTTTTTTTGAGTTGGAATCTCACTCGGTCGCCCAGACTGGAGTGCAGTGGCCGCTCCCGGCCACCACAGCCTCGACCTGCTGGGCTCCGGTGATTCTTCCGCCTCAGCCTTCCGGGTAGCCGGAATTACAGGCATGCGCTACCACACCCAGCTGATTTTTTTGATTTTTTATTGTAGAGATGAGGTCTTGCTGCCCAGACGGGTCTCGAACCTGCGGGCTCAGGCAATCCACTCACCTCAGCCTCCCAAGGCGCGGGATTACAGGCTGAGCCACCAAGCCCAGCTATATTTTATTTTTAAGCAACAATTATGAGTGTCTTTGGATACATCTTAAATACTAGATAAAATTCACTCTAAAGTAGATTTTATAACCTAAATTCTCCTTTTTTATTGACTTTAATTATAAAATAAATCCTCTGGGAATATAATAAGTTGGTAGAGAATATAATGTAAAAAAATTTGTTCTGTATTTACTTTTAAACTAAAACCAGCTGGAAGTTAAAGGACAGTGCAATGAAGTGTCAGTATAAGTTTGATAGATATAGATTATATTTTGTGAATTAATGTTGGCGATACAACTGACATTCGATACTTCAATATATGTAATTGAAATTTTGTCAGTGACTGAATTACTGATATATTTTAATATGTTGTTCACTTTTTTTTTGTGAATAGGAAAGTAAGTATGAGACAGAATGTGCCAATATAGAAAAAATAGTATTTAAACCTATCTTGAGGCATTCAAGACTAGCCTAGGCAACATAGCAAGACACTTTCTCCACAAATATAATTTTAAAAATAGCTGGGGGTGGCGTCATAACTACTCGGGAGGCTAAGGTGTGAGGACTGCTTTAGCCCAGCAGTGTGAGTCTGCAGTGAACCAAGAATGCAGTACTGCACTCCATCCTGGGCAACAGAGTGAGACTATGTTTCTAAATAAGATAAAAAATAAACCTATCTTGCAGGCAAGTCAGTTGTATATAAAATAAACAGCTGCAGAAGTGTGATCTGCAATTTTATCAGGAGCTAAGAGAAAGTAAACAGGTGTTATTGATGCATATTTGTGCCAAATTATCTTCATATAGACAGAATTAAATAAAGCAGATTAGCTTGAAAAATGACTATAATAACATATATACAAATTGGTTAGTTGCCTATGATATCTAGGGTTGCTTCAGGTTTACAGCATCGTCAGATAATGCAGAGATCTGAACTCCAGGAGCTTCTTATCATGAACAAAGAATATTTGGCCCTAAAGGCTTTTATGATACTGCTAAATGTTCAACTGCTAGATAATGAGAAAAAGAAGCAAGTTATGGTTCTCTTCCACTGTTTAAAATTCCTTTCTTCTGGGATGATATTTATTAGAAAGAGTATTTGCTTTAAAGGAATGGCTTTATTTTCCTTCATTAAAAAAAAATTATTACATAAGCAACAATAAGAAAACTTTTTTTTTTTTTTTTTAGAGATAGTCATAGTACACTGCAGCCTCCAATTCCTGGGCTCAAGCAGTCTTCCCACCTCAGCCTCCCAAGTAACTTATACTACAGGTGCATGCTGTCATATCCAGCTAATTTTTTAATTTTTATAGAGATGGCGTCTCTGATGTTGCCCAGGCTGATCTTGAACTCCTAGCCTCAAGTGATCCTTCCACATTGACCTCCCAAAGAGCTGGGAGATTACAGTCATGAGCTGCTACTCCAGGCTGAAGAAAACTTTTAAAGAAAATTTATCTGCAGCAGTTTTTATTTTTCTATTTGTGTTTATACTTTTCATAATTTTATTAATGAAATGTGATTTTTAATTCTATTTTATAATTTTTGTTTACTACTGTCTTTTAAATTATGTTAAATGGTTACATCATTTTCAGTCAGATCAATGTATTATTGCTTATTAAGTCTTCCTTTCACTTTGGGAGGAGGTGATGTTATAAAATATGTTTTAAATTATGCTTCATTGTTGACACTGTTTTTAAAATAAATTCTGTTGGCGGTTTTTAGAATTTGGATTACTAGGACAAAAGACATTTTCTTTTTCTTTTTTAAAAAATTCATTTTTAAATTATAGAGTTGTGAGGTATTTTTCTTTTTAATAGGTTCTTTCAGATAACTTTAAAGATATCTTTTAAAGCAATCTTGGAGATCAGCATATTCAAGTCCTAAATATTTTAAGTGAATGAGTAAAATTTCTTAGTTGATATTGTTGTTTCTTCATATGTTTTTGGAGCATGAATATTCAGGAGTGCTTTGCCTCGCAATTATTTCACAAACAACAGGAATAGTAGCAATAATGATATATTACTTAGCACCTAACAGTATACAGTGCTTCCATGACTGTAATTTATTATTAGTAAGGGTGAAAGTCAGTTGCAGTGCAGATAAATCTATGGCTGCTTATGTCCTTCTTCTGGGAGGGGTCAAGCAGAACATGCTCTTTCCTATGGCAGTGAAATTTGGCAGCACATGTTTCTACCACTGAGGCCTATTTATGACTCAAATTTCAGGATTTTTGTTAGAGATTGGTCATGTGGGAACAATGACTAGCCTATAGGTATCAAAATGTCAGACTCCCAGAAAGAAAACATGTGTCAGTGGCCCAGGCTGGCAAAACAGCCTCACTTAAGGAATATTTTAAAAACCATATTCCAGCCAGGTGCAGTTGCTTTCACCTGTAGTCTCAGCACTTTGGGAGGCTAAGGCAGGATTCCTTGAGACGAGGAGTTCAAGACCAGCCTAGGCAATATAGCAAGACCTCATCTCTACAATTAAAAAAAAAAGAAGAATTTTTGGCATGGTGGCTGGGACCTGTAGTCCCAGCTACTCAGGAGGCAGAGGTAGAAGAATCGTCTGAGTCCAGAAGGTCGAGGCTGCGGTGAGTCATGATCCATGCCTGCACTGCAGAGTGAGACCCCAACTTAAATAAGTAAATAAATAGATAAATGTAAATAAATGAATGCCACATTCCCACACTCCAACCAAGAGCCAATCCTATAAGCACGCCCTTCTAATACATCTGCCCATCAGAAAAACAAATCCCTCCCTTCCGCATGACAAGTGATAGCCCTGTGACAAGTGAGGATAATGATCTAATAAGAAAGCTTTGACTTTTTGCCTTTTTACTTGAAACATTTCACTGTAGTGAGATATTTATATATGTATATTTGTTAGGTATATTGTTTACAGAAAGAGCTAAAGATGAAAAACCACAATCTTCAAGCGAACTCTGAGCAAAATGTGATTCTGCAGCACACACTTCAGCAGCAGCAGCAGATGCTACAGCAAGAGACGATTAGGAATGCAGAACTAGAAGATATTCAAACTAAACTCGAAAAACAGGTATATGTTGTTTGCCAAAATGGTTTAATTTGTGTGAAACAGAAATATTAAAAATTATGAATAGATGTTTGGTTAGTTGTATAAGTTGTTGTTTTAACCACAAAGATTTCACATTATAAGAACTATTCTATATAAGTATCGTAAATCAAGTTCAATTCCTATGTGATCTGACTTTCATATGTATGGCTGTGGTTCTATGTTTGTCATGTCTTACCATTTGCTTATAATTCAGACCTATTTATTTAATCCTTGTCTCCTTTTTGTACCTAAATATAATACCTACCTGAATCATTATTCCTTCCTTCTAATTTCTCCTTTTTGATATGTGATATCATTCCTAAAGAAATGACCAAGTGGTGCACTAAAAGGAAAATCTCAAAGGAATATACCCCTGCTGCTTAGTTCTGAAAATAAGTTATCACTCCAGTTAAAGAATCCTAGAGAATTCATGCCAAAATCTAAATTTTTTATTTCATTCATTACCAAATTTATTTGAATTCTTTGGACAGATATTTCAAATTTTGAATTTTTTTCTTTTCAAAAGAAAGCAAATGTACAGAAATGTATAAAATAGGAAATGAAAGTTCCCTGTAATCTTAGTATACCTTAGTTTTTTGCCACTTGTATAGTCTTTGTGTGTGTGTGTGTGTGTGTGTGTGTGTGTGTGTGTGTGTGTGTGTGTTTATGTTGGAGTCTCACTCTGTCACCCAGGCTGAAGTGCTGTGGCATGCTCACAGCCACTGCAGCACCGACCTGCTGGGCTCTGGCGATCCTTCCGCCTCAGCCTTCCAAGTACCTAGAACTACAGGTGTGTGCTACCACGCTTGGCTAGTTTTTTATTTTATTGTAGAAAGAGATCTCACCAAGTTGCCTGGACTGGTCTTGAACCCGTGGGCTCAGGTAATCCACTCACCTCGGTCTCCAGAGTGCTGGGATTACAGGCTGAGCCACCGAGCCTGGCCAACCACTTGTATAGTCTTTATTCAGAATTCATTCTCAGCCTGTCCAGTGGAACTAGAGAATCTCCTCTAACTACGTTTGCACACATCAGGCAGTTCTCTATTTTCCTTTTAGAGACAGTCCCTGTGGCTTTCCATCCCTTTTGTTTAGACCTATTGCTTGCTGTGCCTGCTGTACAGCTTCATCTTGAAGCATCTCTTTTTCTCTGCTGTATTTGATTCCCACCCAAATTCTAATTCCTTTGTCATTAACTCAAATTTTTGCAGGGTTAATTAAGATTCTTGTTTCTTTTAAGGTGGTTTCATTTCTCTAACGGTTTTATTATTTTCATCTGTTTTTTTCCCTTATCAGTTCATTTGTATTTTTTTGTTTTTTATTTAGTGATTTTACTTCTTTTTTTTTTGAGTTGGAGTCTCACTCTTTCGCCCAGACTGGAGTGCAGTGGCCGCTCCCCGCCACCGCAGCCTTGACCTGCTGGGCTCCAGCGATCCTTCTGCCTCAGCCTTCCAAGTAGCCGGAAATACAGGCATACGCTACTACCACACCCGGCTGATTTTTTGATTTACTGTAGAGATGAGGTCTCACTGCCCAGGCGGGTCTCGAACCCGCGGGCTCAGGCAATCCACTCACCTCAGCCTCCCGAAGGCGCGGGATTACAGGCTGAGCCACCGAGCCCGGCTTGTGATTTTACTTCTTAGTGATCTTTTTAAAAAAAAGATTCTGTGTTCTCTTTAACTTCATTGAAGGTCTACAGAAGTTTATATCTAAAAATCTCTTCAGTATATGGAGTAAATTTTCCACTATATAGTCTGTTTCTGCCTTTCATTCATATTCCACTGTGCATAGGTTTCATTTTTGATCTTTTCAGGTTATTACTCATCTCTAGATTTTTTTTTCTTTTTTTCCTTTTTGTGTTTTTTTGAGTAGGTAGATTTTCCTTGGTTCCCTTCACTTTTTACCTGGGTACTTTTAAAAATTTATTCTTGGAAGTTGAGGTAAAGGAGTGAATATTAATAATTTATAATCTGCATGTATTTCTTCAGTGAAGGATTTTAAAAGAATAGGGGGAATGTTAAGGTCAGAAGTGAGAAGTTAACTTTGAGACCACAGTAATATAAATGTTCATTGAAGACATGAATTGACTGAGTTTACCTAGGGAGAGACTATATAGAATGAGAGGTGAGAAGATTGATTTGGACAGATTCCTGAGAAATGTGATACATGGAAGCCAAAGTAAGTATTTCATGAAGGAAGGAATGACAATTGGTGTCATGGACTGCTGGAATCAATGTCAAGTAAGATGAAGGCTGGGAAATATTCATTGGAATTAACCACTTGGGGGTCATTGGTGATGTCATCACAATTTCTGTGGAATGATCAGATTGCTATGGGTTAAAGAATGAGTGAGAAGAAGTGAAACAATGATACAGCGAGCATGGAAAACTCTAAGGAATTGGGCTTTGAAGGGGAGGAGAGAAAGGAAGTAGATGGAAGCAGAGGTGTGAAGAAAAGTTTGTTACAATCGGAAGGTCTTGAACATGCTTAAATGCTAATATATTTTTTTGAAAAAACAGTAGAAAGAGAGATTGAAGATACGGAAGAGAGCAGAGGTAGTAGTATGAGGTTCCTGAGAAATTGATGCCAGAACACAATTGAATGAAGCAGTTTGACTTATTTAGGAGGAAGAATACCTCCTTTATTGGAGTAGAACAGAGGAGGAATGACTAGGAACAAATGTGAGTGATGATGGGAGCAATTGCAGATTATAACACTTAGGTCAGATGGAAGTCTAAGAATCCATGAAATGAGCCAATTTGTGAAGAAGAAAGGGAACAGTTGGATAAGAAAAGAAAGAACATTTCAAATGGGGACAATGAAAATGGGAACATTTACTATTATTTTGTTCATTTTCACTTCCCTAAGTAGGTAACATGTATATAAAATATCTTTATTATTAAAATGTAAGCCTTGCTTTTATATTTTCAGAACATTACTTCTTGGTCTATACTTTGTTTTTTATGATACATCCTGAAACTGAATGACAGGCTAGGATACATATTTATAAAAGTATTTTCCTTTTGAATAATTTTGAGCTGTGGTTAAATTTAAAATATTTACTGAAAACTGCTTTGCAAGGTATCAAAACTGGAGCAAGAACTTCAAAAACAAAAGGAAAGTTCAGCTGAAAAGTTGAGAAAAATGGAGGAGAAATGTGAATCAGCTGCACATGAAGCAGATTTGAAAAGGCAAAAAGTTATTGAACTTAGTAGTACTTCCAGGTAAAGTGTGGATGTGTTTTATTTATCCTCCCATTGCAATATCAGTATCTGAGTTTCAAAATCAGGTAATGTTCAGTGGAGCATTTGCCTGAGGAATTAATTTCCTCATAGTCTGTGTTTCCATAACATCTTGATCCCTCACATCTTTCATCATGCTTTTCTTTTTTTGTAATATAGTTTAATACCCTTAACCTTCCTAAGATCTTGTAAGTTCTTTAAGACAAGGATCATACCTGGTTTATTTTAGGGTCCTACACAACGACTAGCACGATTGCTTATATCTCATAGACACTCAGCAACTGTTGTATTAAATTGTAAATAACATTTAAAAGTTATAGGCAAAAAATGTTCTCACATAGAGGAAACTTTCAGAGCATCCGATTGTATACAGGAGGGCGTAACTTATTAAATGCAACAATGGTTCTGAGCCTTGAATGAACATTAAAATCACCTGAGGAACTTGTAAAAAATACTAAGCCTGGGTCCCACCTTTAGAGTAAATCAAACCTAAAGATTATGATTTAATTTGGCTAGGCTGGGCCCTGACATCAGTAGTTAATTGGTCAAGAAAGGAACTCATGAGCTAAAAGCAATATACAGCTTTCTTCAGACCTCTTCTACTTTGTCAACAGGAATTGACATAATTAATACTATATTCATAATTAGCCCACCCTTCTGCCAACAGGAACTAAACTTGCACACTAGAACTAAAACCACATATCCCCACTTTCCCTCTCCCTCATTGATGGAGTCCTTTGTGCTCACAGTAGCGACTTGCTTCTTCAGGTGGGGAGGGTCAAGAGGGTATCCCATATTTAAGGCTAAGACCATAGATTTTCAGACCTTCTTTCTTCCATTGACAGGTATGTACTCACTAACACAGCCCCACCACTAGTGTCTGCCTTGAGTCCACGAAGCCCTAGATTTTCAGGTCAACCCTCATATCTCACACTAATTCCCAGAAAGCTCTCTGCATATTTGGTTCCTTCCTTCCACCCCATCCCAACTTCTACTGGGCCCTCTGGACTTCATCCATTCCTAGAGACACTGCCTATATTTGTTACTTTTTCTTTTCTCTTGCTATAATAAATCTGACATTCCCCCGAAGACATTGCGTTTTCCCCTGCCTCCCTTAAAGTAAAAACTTTTCCCCATAGATCTTGTACCACAGACTCAAGGCAAGGTGTGAAGTAGTATACTATACTCTGTGAACTTTTTGTCGTTAGATCATACTATTCCTCGCTGTTGCTAACCCCTGTTGACTACCTAACTTATGTTGCTCTCTCCAATACCACTTCTGTCATTATTCTTGGAGATTTCAATTTACATATGTCTGATCCTTCTGACACCATGGCTTCTCATTTTAAAAAAATTCCTGTACACTAATGATCCCGATCTCTAGCATACCTCGGCCACTCCTTCCTGTGGTTTACCCTAGATCTTATCATTTCCAATATCTGCAATTTCTCCAAAATCTAAATATTATGTATCTACCCCTATGTTGTTGCCTTATTTCCTCTAATACCCCAAATTCAACCATTCTTTGACCCAACCAGGACGTCTAATCCATTGATCTAACCACTGACTCATTCCCTGATGCTTTATTTCTTTACTAGGCTTAAATTCTAGTTAGTCACTAAATCACTAATTTGCATATACCCACAATTCCCTTACCCCTCTCCTTGTGGTATATAATACAATATTAAGTCTAACTCAGACTACTCCAAGCCTTCCTGCATTTTTACAGAGGATGGAGAAAGATGTAACTATGTTGACTAGTCTCACTTTAACTTCAGAAATTCAAGTTTAAGTGTTCCTTTAATGCTACCAGTTAATCATATTTTTCTCTATTGTAGAAGGTTGCTTTTTAAAAAAAAAAGAAAAAAAGAAGATTGCTTTATACCATGCCTCTTCTTTTAAGACTCCAGCAACTTCTCCCCAGTCCTTGCTCTCACTGATAGTCTTGCTTTCTGCTTCACTGAAAAAATTGAAGCAATTGCATCCTTCTTGTTTAACTCCCACTTTTTTGACTTCTACATACACACACAAAAATCTTCTTGATTATAGCTAATAGGCACATTCGGTAGGAAAAGTAGGTCCTAAATACTGATAGGAAGTTTATGAACTAAATTACTAAACTTCATAAGAATTATCTACCCTAGCTCTAAGAAATTATCATTTTTTGAAAGATTTTTCTGGCCTTACTATTATTTCTTTTATTTCTCGAACTAAAATCTCTAAAACTGTTTTTTTCTCTCAAAGGTACTAGATGTAAATATATCTTATATGTCTCCTTTGGTCTGTTTTAGAGTTAAAACATCTTCAGATATAAAGAAAGGAAACTAGTTCAAGCCTACCCAGGGGTGCCCCCATATCCCCAAAAATGAAAGGTCGGACAATAATTTATTGATAATCTTCTATGTGCCAGACAAGTGTGCTAATAAGTAAATCCATTAATTCAGTTAACTTCAACACAGTCCTATGACATGGATTTATTACCCCTGCTTTTAAAATAAGGAAGCTGAAACTCAGAGGAGTTAGAGTATAAGATACACAGTTTAACTATGCTCTGGGTTTTTTTGTTGCAAGACTAAGAGGTTCTTCTGTATTATTGTCATGTTACTGCCTGTGAATGCCTGACCCTGGTTTCCTAAGTACTGAGGCTCCTATAGAATTTGTTAGATTTCTCAGACTGCCTCCATAGCCATTTTTAAATCCTTTTTACATTTGAAGAACACAGAGAGTCTCATCTGCCATGTTGTAAAGACTGAGTATTTCTTTTGCATGATTCTTCCTTTGGTTCTGTTTCCAATCTCAGACTTGATTGCCCTCAAAGACTATGGGATAAGAAGGTGAAGTATTTCTAGAAAAACTGGTGGTTTAAAGCCTTTCACCAAGTTTTCAAAGTTAGGGGGAAATTTTAAGCATTAGACTATTTATGTAATAGTTTTAAATTTAAAAAACTTAATATTATAGTAATGCCTCATTTATCCTGCATCAATAAGGAATTAGTAATTGCTCATAAATGAATAAATAACAGTGGAATTTATCAAGTCTTGAAACTTTAAAACAAAACCAAACAAAAATATTTTTGGTAGAAATTTTCTGAAATGTCTATTTTCTTGGCATCTTTACCTTCTCTGAATGTCTCAGGGTTAGCATTATATATATATCACTTATTATGCCATGCTAAAATATAATGATATCTTAATGAAACTTTGAGGCATATAGAGTTCTATTCCTTACTTACTATGTGTCTGTAGCCTGCTGTGCTTTTTGAGCTTTTGCATGTGTTTTTAAAAAATTTCCCCCCAACTCCTTTGCTGATATGCTGTCAGCTCTTGGTACTATATGCCAAACTCTTTTGGTTATTTTTTTCTAATTGCCTGTTTTATGTCTACTTTAATATTAGAACTAATTGGTCAAGCTAAAAGTCATTTACCTGAGATTGTAGAAATGTAAAAGAGTCAGTAGCACTTATCTAACCTAGTAGTTCTTAACTTACTTGGTTCATGGACATATTTGAGGATCTGGTATTTTTTAGACATGGATATATTCGTGTACATCATACATATATAATTTTGCATATTGTTTTTGAGGTTTTTTTATAGTTTTCCTCAAGTTCATTAATCGACTTCAGATTAAAAACTCCTTGAATAAATCCAGTATTGTTTAAGTTGCATTTTGAAAAGAAATACTACTTACAAACTCAATTTAGAAAATTTCAAAGACCGGTAGAACAAAACAAAAACAAAATGTTGACACAAAAGAGCATGAACTCTTCTTCCTACCATCTGAGGATAATATTCACAATTGTTTAATTAGTGAATATCACTTTGGAATTACCAACAAAGGAACTTAGTATGTGGATTTATCCATAGATAGAGGAGCTTCCGTACTGGAGTAAGCTTAGGACTTGTTGAAAGTTAGTAAACTTGACCCATCACTATCTAACGATTCTAGTTATATTATCTCAGTCTCCTCAGAATCTGGCGGAAACCTTCCAGTGTCCACATACGTAAAGCAGAGAAGCTGCACTAGTCTAGGGAAATGTAGTCCCTCTTCAAGCTAAAAAAAGATAATACAATAATAAAGCTTTGAGTAGAAACAACCGACTTGGCTCTCCTGTGAGTAATGTGGCTCTTATGATGAATAATTTGATTGTTTGGCTTCTTCATTGTCTTTGTTGCAGATACTAGAAATTATAGATGAATGAGGTACCTATCCCTGGATATTCTCAATACATAAAGCTAAAGTTGAATGTAGTTAGATTGAAAAGATTACTAACTTTGTTAAATATTACCAGGTTGTGTAGCAGTATTTAATGATATGTACTGTGTAAAGAAGTACAGTCTTTTAGTTGGAGAATTTTTAAAAATAGGTGATTTAGGATTCTGACTAGATATTTTGCTGATATTTGTCCTTATATAACTTGCAGGCTAATTTTAGCTGGAGACAAGTCAGTTGGTTTTTAGGTTTTCAAATTACCTGTTTTATTGTTTGTTTTTAACTAGACAAGTAAAACTTGAGATGGATCAGTACAAAGAAGAACTGTCTAAAATGGAAAAAGAAATAATGCACCTAAAACGAGATGGAGAAAGTAAAACAATGCATCTCTCTCAATTAGATATGATCTTAGATCAGACAAAAACAGATCTGGAAAAGAAAACAAATGCTGGTAAGCAAGATATCAGATAAATGTAGCTGCCTGCATATTTGTACTTGAGAAGTGAAATTAGCTGGGCACGGTATCTCATGCCTATAATCCCAACAACTCAGGAGGTAGGGAGAGGTGATTGCTTGAGGCTAGAAGTTTGAGACCAACCTGGGCAACACAGTAAGAATCTGACTCTACAAAAAATTTTAAAAATTACCTGGGATAATGGTGTGTACTTGTAGTGCCAACTACTTGGGAGGCTGAGGTGGGAGGATCGCTTGAGCCCAGGAGTTTGAAGTTCAGTGAGCCATGTTCATGCCACTGCTCTCCAGCCTGGGGTGACAGAGTAGGATCCCAACTCTTTTAGGCCAAGGTGAGTGGATTGCCTGAGCCCGCGGGTTCGAGACCTGCCCGGGCAACTTGGCAAGACCTCATCTCTACAATAAATAAAAAATTAGCTGGGTGTAGTAGCGCTTGCCTGTAGTTTCAGCTACTTGGAAGACTGAGGCGGAGGGATCGCTGGAGCCCAGCAGGTCGAGGCTGCGGTGACTGGGAGCATGCCACTGCACTCCAGTCTGGGCGACAGAGTGAGACTCCAACTCAAAAACAAAATGCAAAATAAAAAAGAAATGAAATAAAGTGAGAATTTGAAATGGTGGGACTAGAAGAGACAACAAGTGGTCAGTATTTTGCCTCTTGTAGATTAATAAAATTGAATATTCTTAATTATAATTATATACAAAGTTCATAATAGGAAATGGTTTTATATAGTTCTAAAATTATTCTTTCTTAATAGTAAAGGAGTTAGAAAAATTACAGCACCATACTGAAACTGAACTAACAGAAACCTTGCAGAAACGGGAAGTATTAGAGAATGAACTACAAAATGCTCATGGAGAATTAAAAAGTACTTTAAGACAACTCCAGGAACTGAGAGATGTGCTACAAAAGGCCCAGTTATCATTAGAGGAAAAATACACTACTATCAAGGACCTCACAGCTGCGCTTAGGTGAGTTCAATAATAAAAAATGGTATCATAAGTTATCAGTATTCCACTTTATTACTAAGTCCTCAGGTCATGTTATTGAATTTCAGAGCTTCTCAGCTGCCTTTGGCTCACTTTGGCTCATCCTTGCAAGCCCATCCCTTGCTTTAACTAATTCAGCTGTTGCTATTGGCCGCCAAACTTCCATCCTCAGTCTTTTTTTTTTTTTTGAGTTGGAGTCTCACTTCGTCACCTAGACTGGAGTGCAGTGGCACGCTCACGGCCATCCCAGGATTGACCTGCTGGGCTCAGGCAATCTTTCCTCCTCAGCCTTCCAAGTAGCTGGAACTACAGGTGCACACTACCACATCTGGCTAATTTTTCAATTTATTGTGGAGATGAGGCCTTGCCAAGTTGCCCAGGCTGTTCTTGAACCTGTGGACTCAGGCAATCCCCTCACCTTGGCCTCTCAAAATGCTGGGATTACAGGTTTGAGCCACCATGCCCAGCTCGTCCTCAGTCTTTAAACTATTTTATACTGACCCTAATGGCAAAAAAATGATAATAATTGAGCAAGCGTACAACAGTGACCAACAGCAAAATGATAATAGTAAAAATGTCCATCAACAGATGAATTAATAAATGTCCATACAAGAGATATTGTTCAGTCACAAAAAGGAAGTAAAAAAAAATGCTGATACATGCTATAGTATGCAGGAACCTTGAAAACATTATGCTAATTGTAGGAAACCAGACATATGATATAATTCCATTTATATGAAATATCCAGAATTGGCAAATCCATAAAGATAAAAAGCATATGAATGGCTGCCAGGGACTGGAAGAAGGAAAGATGGAAAATAACTGCTAGTGGGTGTGGAGTTTCCTTGGAGTGATGAGAGAGCACTGGACATAGATGGTGGTGATGTTACACAATAGTATGAATACACTGAATGCCTCAGAATTGCACATGTTA
Organism: Carlito syrichta; assembly: GCF_000164805.1. Lineage (NCBI taxonomy): Eukaryota > Metazoa > Chordata > Mammalia > Primates > Tarsiidae > Carlito > Carlito syrichta. Next base: position 124,858 of record NW_007260587.1, on the reverse strand, counting down.
AAATTATTGAATTGTAAGTTTTATGTTATATGTATTTTACCACAGTTTTAAAAAAAATGTAAGCTCCTTATTCTAGGATATGAAATCTTACATGGCCTGGTTTCTGCCTATTTCTCTGGCCTTGTTTCATACCTCTCTCTTTGCTCTCAGCTTTTCTCTTGTACTAAAAACTTACCAAGTTTGTTTCTACTTAGGACCTTGGCCGTAGTTTTTTCTTTTGGCTGGAGTAACGGATGTGTGGCCAGCTTCATGCCCCTCACGTGACCTCAAAGGAGCCTGCCCTGACTGCCCTCTCCAGTGTAGCCAACCAGTCCCTACCTTAACACCCTCTGTAATGCTCCAACATAGGACTCAATATTATGATATTTTTCTTGTTTATTATTTATAGTATCTCTTTTCTCTTGGACCTATTAGAATGCAAACACCATGAGATCAGAGGCATCTATTGTGTTTACTATTAAATCCATAGCACATAGAACTCTGGCATGCTGAATCAATATTAAGTGAATGACTGCATGAAGGGAATAAACAGTGAAATCTTTTCTTTTTTTTAATTTAAGTTGGTCTCACTCTGTCGCCCAGACTGGATTGCAGTGGCCGCTCCCGGCCACCGCAGCCTCGACCTGCTGGGCTCTGGCGATCCTTCCGCCTCAGCCTTCCAAGTAGCTGGAACTACAGGCATGGTTACCACGCCCGGCTAATTTTTTGATTTATTGTAGAGATGAGGCCTCACCAAGTTGCCTAGGCGGGTCTCGAACCCGCGGGCTCAGGCAATTCACTCACATCAGCCTCCCAAAGGCGAGGGATTACAGACTGAGCCACCGAGCCCGGCTAACAGTGAAATCTTAACTTCTAGCTAGTAGATTAATCTTGGAAGCCCAGCTGTTTGCTTAGAAGACAGAAGGTAGAATTTTCTTTAATTTTTTTTTAGTTTTATGGTACTAATTTTACCCTTGTATTATAACTCTAAAGATTTTTAGAAGAATATTGACTCATTAAAGAAGTTCAGAATCTTCTTTTTAAAAATCAATACCTTTGTCAGTATTGTTTCATATTTCAGATTGGAAATAATTGAAGATTTTTAAGATAAACATTTTCAGACTTTGTCATATCAGAACTTAGAGCTTCAAATTAGAATTATCTGTTCACAGCTTCAGAGTGGTAAAAGTCTTAAAATTGTGTCAATATTAAGCATTTCATAATATAATGTCATATGTAATTAGGGTTTTAGAAAGGCTAAAATTATTTTAAATATTTAAAAAATATTTTATCATAGACTTAAGTACTTCTTTATATCTAAGATATCATGTTGACTAAAATCCTCAATCCTGCTCATTGACTAAACTATGAATATCATGAATACCAACCGTAGGATAAATGCTTCATTCAGTTGTAAGCAATTCTGCGTAAAAGACTTTCACTCAGTTGGTCTGTGTATGAAAAAAATCTAAAAAATTTCTATGAAAAAAATCTAAAAAATTCTTATACTGATTCAATCTTAAGAGTCCTAGGAGTGCCTTCACAATAGCCAAAATTTTCTATAATAGTACAGTTTCAGTTAACCTTTGCCTTTTTAGATTACTCTATTAAGGTAATTGTATTGATGTCAGTCATTTTATTTATTCATTATTCCTTTAACTTGAGCCCTTTCAATCTGAGTTAATTGCTCGTATCTTTTCACTTTTAATTTATAGGAAAAGAAATGCGGTTGGCCTAACTTTTTAAAATGACTATCTGCTTTGACCATTTTCCTTTAATAAATTGCAGAGAATGCAAGATGGAGATTGAGGACAAAAAGCAAGAGCTTCTTGAAATGAATCAGGCACTTAAGGAGAGAAATTGGGAGTTAAAGCAAAGAGCGGCTCAGGTAGTTTTTTCTTTATTATATTTTATTTTGAGAGGGGGTGTTGCTCTGTTACCCAGACCGTAGCTCACTGCAGCCTCCAACTTCTGGGATCAGGTAATCCTCCCACCTTAGCCTCTCAAATAGCTGGGATTGCAGGTATGAACTACCATGTGCAAACTTGATTATATTATAATGAAATTTTCTGTTATGACAAAATCACACAGGATTTCATAGCTCACCAATTTTTGATAAAATGGGTAATTTTATAGCATCTTTTTCTTCTCTGCACATAGGATTTATTAAACTAGAAATATGTCATCTCTTTATTTTGAATTTTTTTTTTTTTGATTTGGAGTCTCATTCCATTGCCCAGGCTGAAGTGCAGTGGCACGCTCACAGCCACCTCAGTGTAGACCTGCTGGGCTCTGGCGATCCTTCCGCCTCAGCCTTCCAAGTAGCCAGAACTACAGGCACGCACTACCGTACCCAGCAATTTTTTATTTATTATGGAGACGAGGTCTCACCAAGTTGCCCAGGCTGGTCTTGAACCCATGGGCTCAGACAGTCCACTTGCCTCAGCCTCCCAAAGTGCTGGGATTATAGGCTGAACCACTGAACCCAGCCTATTTTGATATATTCATATGAAATAGACTTTGAGAATGAGTAGTCTAGTAGCTGAATCTTTTATTACCTTCTCAGCTAAGTGTTTATCTAGCATAAAATGAAGTCTGATTATTTTATTTGTCATTTATGAACATAATTATATCTTATTAAATTTGTATAATATATATGGGATTGAATGTCAGTGCGTATTGTAAAAAATATGTATATGGAACTAGGTGATCCTAGCACTTTGGGAGGCTGAGGTGGGAGGATTGCTTGAGGCCAGAAATTCCAGACTAACCTAGGCAATGTAGTGAGATCCCATCTCTGCAAAAAATTTAAAAAATTAGCCAGACATGGTTGCACGTACCTATAGTCCCAGCTACTTGGAAAGCTGAGCCAGGAGGATTGCTTAAGCCTAGAAGTTCAAGGCTGCAGTGAGTTGTGATCGTGTTACTGCACTCTAGCCTGAATGAGAGAGTGAGACCCTGTCTCAAAATATATATACGCATGTATATGGTGCTTATGAACCAGTATAAGTAAACAATGATTATTTTTCCCATTTTGAAAGATAATTTATTTGAGATTCTTTCATATCGGTTATACTCACTATAGGCAATTCCAAGGCACATTCTGAATACATATTGAACAATTGAATGTTACTTTTCTGTTTAGGTTACGCATTTGGATATGACTATTCGTGAACACAGAGGAGAAATGGAACAAAAGATAATTAAATTAGAGGGTACCCTGGATAAATCAGAATTGGAACTTAAAGAATGCAATAAACAGGTATTTTTAAATTGCATATTTTAAATTGTGTAAAAAAATCACTTCTTATAAGCATCCATTTATGTAATATGCCTTTTTAATAGGATACATATGACAATAACATTAAATAATTTTAATCATCTTTTAAATGCTACTTGTTTTTCTGTTAATGTTATTTTCAATATAATTTTTCTTGAATCAATGTCACCACATATTTATCATACTATGTTCATGTCTGAATGTATATAAACTATCACTGGAAGGATTTACAATTAACTCTAGTAACTGTGGTTGCCTCTGAGGAAGGAACACAGTAGGAGGGAGGCATTATTTTCCCTATTTTTTAATCTCATGCACATACTACCTATAAAATTATTCATGAGGTCATGTTACAGTCATTGTTTTAATGTATTCTAATTTTCTTATACAAATAGGATTGACACTGTCATCTTTTTTGGTCTATTTTAAGTGTACTTATAAGCATCTTGCTAAGTATACAAATTCTTTTCATAAAAATGTTTATTGATATAAAATAGTATAAATTATGGAGGTACTTATATGATATATGTATATAATTTGTAATGATCAAATCAGGGTAAATGGGCTATCCATCACCTCATACATTTATCTTTTATTTATATTGGGAACATTACAATTCTTCTGGCTATTTTGAAAGATACAATAAATTATTAAGTATAATTTCCCTACTGTACTATCTAATAGAATTTATTTTTTCTATCTAGCTGTATTTTTGTACACATTAGACAACTTCTGTTTATTCTTCCCTCTCTGCTTCCTTTCCAGTTTCTGCTAACCACTATTGTGTCACCATGAGATCCACTTTTTTAGCTCCCACATGAGTTGAGAACATATGGTATTTGTCTTTCTGTGCCTGACTTAGTTCACTTAGCATCCATTTCCATCCATGTTGCTGCAAATGATTTCACTCTTTTTAGGACTGAATAATAGTCCTAAAAATACATAATTGTGTATGTATACCACATTTTCTTTATCCATTCATCCGTTGAAGGATACATGTTGATTTCTCATCTTGGCTATCGCGACTGGTGCTGCAATAAACATGAGAGTGCAGGTCTTTCTTTGACATGCTAATTTCCTTTCTTTAGAATATATACCCAGCAGTGGGACTGCTGAATCATATGATAGTTCTATTTTTAGTTTTTTTGGCTATTGTTGGGTTTTTTTTGTTTTGTTTTAGAGTTGGTGTCTCACTATGTTTCCCAGGCTGGATTCAAACTCCTGGGTTCAAGCAGTCCTCCTGCCTCAGCCTCCCCCAGCTAATTAGGACTACAGGTGCACACCACCGCCTCCAGCTTACATTTACTTTTTTGAGGAACCTCCGTACTGTTTTTCATAATGGTCATACTACTTTACATTTCCATCAACAGTGTACAAGTGTTCCTCTTTCTCTGTGTCCTCACCATCATTTGTCATTTTTTGTCGTTTGGTGATAACCATCTTAACTGGGGTGAGATGATATCTCAGTGTGGTTTTGTTTTGCATTTCCCTGGTAATTAATAATCTCAAAGGTTTTTAAAATATATCTGTTGGTCATGTGTATGTCTTCTTGTTAGAAATGTGTATTTTTTAATCAGATTAGGTTTTTTTTTTGCTATTTATTTGTTTGAGTTCCTTATATATACTAGTTATTAATCCCTTGTTAGGTGGATAGTTTTTGCAAATTTTTTCTTCCCTTCTATAGGTAGTCTCATCACTTTGTTTTCTTTACTGTTCAGAAGCTTATTAGCTTGATGCATTTCTACTTGTTTATTTTTCCTTCAGCTGTCTGTGCTTTTGAAGACTTACACAAAAAACCTTTGTCCAGGCCAATGTTCTGTAGCATTTTCCCAATGTTTTCTTCTAGGACTTTCATTGTTTCAAGACTTTACATTTAAATCTTTCATCCATTTTTAGCTGATTTATGGTGAAAATGGGGATCTAGATTCACTTTTCTGCATATGGATATCTAGTTTTCCCAGCACCATTTATTAGATAGACTGTCCTCTTTACAATGTGTGTTATTTACACCTTTGTAAAAAAAAAATGAGTTCGCTGTAAAATCAGTTATCTTGCTGTTCTGTCCCATTGCTTTATTAATATGTTTGTTTTTATGCCAGTACCATACTTTTTTGGTTATTATAGCTTTGTAGCATAATTTGAAATCAGGTAGTGTGATGCTTCCAGCTTTGTTCTTTTTGCTCGGGATTGCTGTAGCTATTTAGGGTCTTTTGTGGTTCCATGTAAATTTAAGATTGTTTTTCCTATTTCTGTGAAGAATGTCATTGGTATTTTGATGGGAATTGCATTGAATTTGTAGATCACTTTGGTTATTATAGATTTTTAACAATATAAATTCTTTAAATACATGAGCATGGAATATCTTTATATTTTTTCATGTCTTCGTCAGTTTCTTTCAGTTTGTTTTGTTTTGTCTTGGAGTCAGAATTTCACTCTGTCTTCCAAGCTGGAGTACAGTGGCACACTCACAGCCACCGCAGCCCTGATCTGCTGGGCTCAGGCGATCCTTCCACCTCAGCCTTTCAAGTAGCTGGAACCAAGTTGCCAAGAAGATGAAGGCCCAAAGAACCTCACCGGGGCCTGCAACTGCGTTGGTTTCAGGCACGACAGGGGTGGAGGCAGGTCCTGCATGCTCAGGTTCCCGCGGTGGGTGTCCGTGTTCCCAGCGCTCGGCGTTTGAGATGTTTCTCCGCGGTGCGTGTCTGTGGGGCTCCGACTCCATATGCTGCTTCTTTTAGCCTCGATGTTTCAGCCTCACCTGTGGACACCCCATACCCCCAAAAACACGTCTGTCAAGGCACAGATCCCGCTCGGTGTCTGCAGGAGACAGTCGTCTCCTCGGACCTCACTTCTGGGCCACCAGCGACGCCCTTCTGGGCCATCTAGTAGAGGCGTGTTTGCGACCGGGGGGGGGGGGTCTCATGCCCAGCGGGGGGGTGTCCTTCCCACGCAGCTACCCTGGCCGCCGCCCACCCCACGCAAGGGGGCACGTGCGGCCGCGGAGCGTGAGGGAGGGGTAACCTGGGACTGCCCTGCCGCTGCGGCATGGTCCCAAGGCCCTGTCCTGCGGTGACACCGGCTGCACCGCAAATGCTGCAGGCGCCACTGATCAGCCAGTTACCACCAAGGCTTCCTCTCAGTGCGTGGCCCGGTCTTTCTTAGGACGGGCTCCAGCCCCTCCCTGTTACCACCCCGTGCAGCTGTGCCCCCAGACCTTCCTCGGGAAGCCTCCATCCCTCCCCCACGGCCCTGGGTGGCGCATACAGGCGGTTTGCGCTGTGAAAGGGGATGGGCACTCGAAGAGGGGGCCCACCGCTAGAGGGGGAGGAGGAGGAGGACCGGGGCCTAGGGGCCAGGAACGGGGCGCACACCTGGTTAATTTAAAAAATTTTTTAGTGACTGACTGCTTTGTTACCCAGGCTGGTCTTGAATTTGTGGCCTCAAGCAATCCTCCTACCCCAGCCTCCCAAAGTGCTGAGATTGCAGTCATGTTCCACTGCACCTGGCATGTTTCCTTTTTTTCTTTTTATTTATTTATTTTTTTAGTTAGTTACAGTCTCACTGTATCGCCTTGACTGGAATGCAGTGGCATACTCACAGCCACTGCAGCCTCAACCTGCTGTACTCAGGCGATCCTTCCATCCCAGCCTTCTAAGTAGCTGGAACCACAGGCACGCACCACCACACCCGGCTAATTTTTTAATTTATTGTAGAGATGAGGTCTTGCCAAGTTGCCCAGACTGATCTCGAACTCACAGGCTCAGGCAATCCTCTCACCTCAGCCCCCCAAAGTGCTGGGATTATAGACATGAGCCACTGTGCCTGGCCATGTTTCCTTTTTAATTTCTGATTTTATGTATTTGGGTCTTCTCTTCTTTTTTATTTATTTAATTATTATTTTTATTTTAAAGATGTGGGGGGCTGGGCAATGGAGTGAGACTACAACTAAAAAAAAATGTGTACAGTTCAGAGTTAGGTACATAAATGGTCATCATACAGGTAAAGTTTGGATACCCTTATTGTTATGTGCCCCCCCACAGTGTCCCATTACTTCCAATCCCTTTCTTATAGTATTATGACAAATGTTCAGGGTCGGCTTATGAGTGAGTGCTTGTAGTACTCAGATCTTTGTTTCTGTGATAGATCACTGAGTTATAGACTTTAAATCCATCCAAGTTGTTGCCAAGTCCGTAATTTTGTCTTTCCTTATGGCTGCTTAATATTCCATCATGTATATGTGCCACATTTTCTTTATCCAGTCCACTTTTAATGGGAACCATGGTTGGTTCCATGTTTTTGCTATTGTGAATAATACTGCAATAAATATGTGTGTGCAGGTCTCTTTTTCATAGAGTGATTTGAGTTCCTCTGGTTATATTCCCAGAAGGGGAATTGTGGGTCATACAGAAGGTCAATTTTTTAGATCTTTTAGAAATCGCCACACTGTTTTCCATAGAGGTTGTTCCACTAGTAGTGTAGAAGCATTCCCTTTTCTCCACATCCTCTCCAATACCTGTTGTTTTTTTTTTTTCCTCTTTTTTCTTAGTCACCTAAAGTTTTGTTGATTTGTTTATTTTTTCCAAAAACCAACTTTTCATTTTGTTGTTGATCTGGGGTTTTTGTCTCAATTTTATATATTTCTGCTCTTTTTTGTGTGTGTGTGTGTTGAGAAAGCAGGATTTATTGAGAGGACAGAAAAACTTCCACAGTGAAAGGGGACCCCAGGGTTCCCTTTATTACTTTTTTCCTTCTACTAATTTTGGATATAGTTCTTGTTTTTCCAGTTCCTTTAGGTGCATTTTTTAGGTTGTTTATTTGACATGTTTGTGTTGTTTTGCTAAAGGCTTTTATTGCTATAAACTTTCCTCCTAGTACTGTTTTTACCGTGTACCATAAGTTCTGATATGTTGTTTATCCATTTTCATTTATTTCAAGAAGTTTTTAAATTTTTCTTTTAATTTTTTTATTGACCCATTGATCATTTAGAAACATGCTGTTTAAATTTCATTTATTTGTACAGTTTTCACAGTTCCTCTTGTTATTCTAGTTTTACTCTATTGTGGTTAGAAAATGTACTTGGATGGCGGGCTCGGTGGCTCAGCCTGTAATCCAGTGCCTTGGGGGGCTGAGGTGAGTGGATTGCCTGAGCCGCGGGTTCAAGACCCACCTGGGCAACTTGGTGAGACCTCATCTCTACAATAAATCAAAACATTAGCTGTATGTGGTAGTGCGTGCCTGTAGTTCCAGCTACTTGGGAGGCTGAGGTGGAAAGATCACCGGAGCCCAGCAGGTCGAGGCTGTGGTGGCCAGGAGCGGTCACTGTACTCCAGTCTGGGCAACAGAGTGAGAGTCCAACTCAAAAAAGAAAAAGAAAAAGAAAATGTACTGGTATACTTTTGACTTGTAAAAATTTGTTGAGACTTGTTTTGTGGTCTTAACATATCTGTCCATCTAACATATTTGTTCCATGTGTTGAGAACAATGTGTATTCTGCAACAGTTGACTGAAATGTTTTGTAAATGTCCAGTAGGCCTGCTTAGTCTAGTGTGTAGTTTAACTCTTGATGCTTTTTTCTTGATTTTCTGTCTGGATGATCTGTCCATTACTGAGAATGGAGTTTTGAAGTGCCCTATCATTATCAGATTGCATTCTAGCTCTATCTTTAGATCTATCAATGTTTGCTTTATATACTGGTAAGTGCCAGTGTTAGGTAATACTGGTAATTGTTCATTAATATTCTCTTGCTGCAGCGACCCTGCTACCAGAATTTCACAAACTCCCACCTGAACCCTGAGTTTCCTACAGAGGGACTTTTGACTGTGGGTGGGTGCAGGATTCTTGCTGTGGAGGGATATGGGCAGGTTTCCTTTTATTCTGTCATCTTGGTGATGTCCGCACAGGAGAATTCTTATTCTTATTTCCAGGTTATGATTGCCTTACAAAAATGCATTTTTATATTTTGCTTTTAGATATTTTAGATGTGAATGCTTAAGGTGTGACTTACCTGAACACAGCTATGATTGAATTATTTTTCATTAGTTACATTAATACTGCTCATCTGTTTAAAATTCAGATAGAAAGTTTGAATGACAAATTACAAAATGCCAAAGAACAACTTCGAGAAAAAGAATTTATAATTCTACAAAACGAACAGGAGATAAGTCAACTAAAAAAAGAAGCAGAAAGGACACAACAAAGGATGAAAGAAATGGAGATTGTAAGCACATTATTTTCTACCGAAGGAGCAAGTAATGAGTGAAATGAATCTTTAGGTTTTAAACTGATTGGTTTTAATATATAGAAACTGATTGGTTTTAATATATTGGTTGTAATATATAGAAAGTACATCATAACTCTTTTTACGCTAGTTGTTTGTGTCAGATACCTATTAGTTTCTTTAACCTTCTAAAGTATTTTTTTCTGATGATCTAAGTATAGGCAACAACAATGTCTTATTTATCTTTGTATTCCCTATAGACATTGGCATGATATCTCTCACATAGTAAATCCATAATACATGCTTATATGGTCAATGAATATTTATTGAGAACCCACTATGTAATAGACTTGAAGATACAGATATTAATAAGATACTAGGGGATCCCCCCCAAAATGGAATTATCTTTGGAGGGCGGGCCTCTTGTAGTACACTTGGAATTTGTTCCTCTGGATCAAAATCAACCAAAGTTTTTATCAGGAAATTTTGAGAAGGTTGTGTCACAGTTTACAGAAGAAGTATCCTGAGTTGTGGCAAACGGGTGACTGGTTCTTCCACCATGACAACACACCTGCCCACACCATGCCGTTTTTGACCTAAAACAGCATGGCCCTCACACCCCACCCTCCCTGTTACCCGATCTCACCCCAAGTGGCTTTTTTTTGTTTCCCTGGATGAAAAAAGTCCTTAAAGAGAAATGTTTTGCCAATGTGTAAGAGGTCAAACCAAACAATGGCGGAAACGCGAAAAAGCATCAAAATTGACAAGTTCAAAAACTGTTTTGAGCAGTGGAAAAAGTATCTCAATAGGTGTATTGCATCAAATGGGGAGTACTTTGAGGGTAACTGAAGTTTAAACATGTAAGAATAGCTACACAATTTTTTATAAATCTGGGTGTTTTGGGGTCTTCCCTCATACAGTGTTTTTTTTTTCTTGAGGAACTCTATCCAGAGAATAGATAAACAAATGATAATTGTACATTATTGAGACCAGGTGCATTGAGTTGCCAGATGAAGTTTGATGACTTCATATCATGAATTTGCATGTGTGTTGACTAGTGAATCCATTCCACCCACTTGCACTTAAAAAAAAGTGAATTTACTTCTGTGAGCTCTCCTAGATGTGTCTTTTTCTTGTTTTTAAATACTTAACTTCTTAACTTTAAAACTTCAGATATAGTACTGTATTTTGTTTGACAGACTGCTTATCTGTCTCATCCTGTAGAATATAAACCCCAATAAGGGTAGCCGCTCTTTTCTTCATTCTCTCCTGTATCCTCAACAACTAGAACAGTGCATATCACTAGTAAGCATGAACAAGGATTTGTTGAGTTATATACATATACCAAGCAGGGTCTCTGAGAATACATTTGTGTCCCAGTGGAGAAAAAAAGATTACTAGTCTGGTCATTTCAGGTTCCCTAACAAGGACTGGCAACAAATATTTACTTGGGATTTTATATTGACTTACAACATAGTTGTACCCTGGGCCTCCATTCCAGACATCAGGGACCTAGTGATTTGTACTAGTTGTCATTACCTGCCATGTAACCTCTCTCACCTAGCTGACTTTTACTGATTTATTTTTCTCTAAGAAACTTTACTGGGAATTTAACTGAGTAATATAAAACCATTTCAGAGGGAGTAACAGCCCCAGTGACAAATTTTACTTTCACAGAGAATAAGGTCATGACCATTACCCAGTGTGTAGATTATTGGTGGATTTTGGCTAGGCATGGTGGCTCATGCCTGTAATTTCAGCACTTTGGAAAGCTGAGATGAGAGGATTACTTGAGCCCAGGAGTTCAGGAACAGCCTAGGCAGCATAGCAAGACCTTATCTCTACCAAACAAAACAAACAAAAAATTCGCCGACTGTGATGGCTCTTGTGGGTACTTGGGAAGCTGAGGCAGAAAGCTCACTTGAGCCCAAGAAGTTGAAGCCATGGAGAGCCATGATCATGCACTGCATTCCTGCCTAGGAAACAGAGTAAGACCCTGACTCAAAAAAAAAAAAAAAAAAAAGGATTTATTTATCCATACTAAAATACTCTCTTTTTTTTTCTTCTTCCTTATGATACGTACTGGTATATTCTTTATCTTTGATGTGGATAATCAAATGTTAACTTCTTTTTTCTCTCTTTATATTTTCTGTCATAAATATTAGGTTTATAATGATAAAGGATTATTTTGGCTCATATATCTTTTTTTTTTTTTTTTTTTGAATCTCACTCTGTTGCCCAGGCTGTACAACTCACGCTCAAGGCCACCCCAGCATCAAACTGCTGGGCTCCAGGTATCCTCCCGTCTCAACCTTCCAAGTAGCCAGAACTACAGGCGTGCACTACCACGCCTGACTAATTTCTTTGATTTATTGTAGAGACAAGGTTTCACCATGTTGCTTGGGCTGGTCACGAACCCATGGGCTCAGGCAGTCCACTCTCCTTGGCCTCCCAAAGTGCTGGGATTATAGGCTGAGCCACCGAGCCCGGCCAGCTTGTATATCTTAAAGTCGTGTAAAATATATAAATAAAAGTCCCTGATACATTATAGTATTTTTGTCATTATCATTAAAACAATTTTTTAACTGAACATCAGTTTCACAGTGAGTGTGATATGCATTGTAGGTTAAATTTTGTAGGAATTGAGTTGAGAAAGAAAAATTCACTTATTGAAAGAAATTCAGCCAGGTGTGGTGACTGATGCCTATAATCCAAGTACTTTGGGAGGCAGAGATGAGAGGATTGCCTAAACCCAGGGTTCGAGACCAGCCTGGGCTTATTGGTGAGACCTCACCTCTACAATAAATCAAAAAATTAGCCAGGCATGGTGGCACACACTTGTAGTTCCAACTACTTGGAAGGCTGAAGCAGAAGGATTGCCTGAGCCTCGCAAGTTGAGGCTGTGGTGACTGTGAACATACCACTGCACTCCAGCCTGGATGACAGGGTGAGACTCCAACTCAAAAAGAAAAAAGAAAAATCAGAATAAAAATAGATTATCTATATATTTCATTTTGAAACCTACAAATATCTTGTGCTTTTCAGGTTATGAAAGAGCAAGAACAGTACATTGCTGCTCAGTACAAGGAGACCATAGATTTGGGGCAAGAATTGAGGCTGACCCGGGAGCAGATGCAGAACTCTCATACAGAATTGTTAGAAGCTCATCGTCAACAAGTCCAAGCAGAGAGAGAAGTAGAAAGGCTTTCTAGTGAGCTGGAAGAGATAAAGCAACTCTCTCAAGAGAAAGTAATCCCTATTCTAAGTAATTTTGTTACTGATAATCTTAAAATTTTTAGTATTCACTTTTTTGGACTGTAGAATATAGTTCTGCAATAATGAACTGTGTTGCACCGCAGTATGAATATACTTAATGTCACTGAATTACACACCTTAAAATGGTAAATTTTATGTATGTTTTACTACAATTTTAAAAAGAAAAAAATTAACTTTGTAACATGATTAGGAAATCTTTCAGAACTGAGTTTTGGCCAAATTAATTAGTTCTCAATAAAATGAGTTATAAAAGCTCTTTTAGACTTTCAGGTGAGTTTGAGCTCTCACTTGGAAAAAATAAAGCTAATAAATCTTTTCTGAGTAAAAATTTTTATATTTGTAGCCATTTTTAAAAATGAAAACTGACAGTCTATATTTGCAACTACTAAGGAAATCTGCAGTTTTCAAATGCTTGGAGAGGTAAAATGCTTTTAAAAATCAAGAGTAAGAATATAAATTTTATTTTCCCAGTATTTTGTAGGAGGTTAACAACGTGGCTTAACAATATTGAGATTGGTAGCCTTTGAGAAAAATGTGTTTACTGGTGTTACAGAAACATTTTGCTTTCTATTATGATTATGAATTCAGCATAGGAATTAAGTTAAAATATTTTACCTTTAATTATGGTTAAACTTAAGTGTATTATTATTGATATCTCTGGATGGTTAGACTAATAAAGAATATATAAGGGAATTTGTATTCTTTTTTTTATATAGTGTATATTTGGAATTCTACTAGGAAATGGGACGTTACCTACTTTTATCCCATTTCTGCCCTTATTAATAGTGTCTAAGTATGTAGTACAATTGGTTAGCAAGCTAAGCTCACTAATCATAAAAGTGAATTAAGGTGTGGAATTGTTTAATTGACAGTTTTTTTTACTCTCATATTTTAACCCAAAATCAAATATACATTCTTATGTTTAATGTTTTGATGTAGGGCCAAACCTTGGTTCTTTTTGTATAAGACATTTGACTAGAATTCAACCTAGTCTTTCTTATACCACAATTATATTTCATCATCTATAGTTTCCAATTTTGGTTTCTTCAAAGTATAAGAAAAATTAATTAAAATATATTTGTAAATCAATCAGGGCGTAACATCTGTTACATTTTTTGGGGGTCTCCTGAAATATTTTTAAACTATTTTGATTGCTTCTAATTGGGCAGCAAATGTGTGTGGCTCTTTTATTGAGCTGTTTCAAAGCATTACTTAGTTTTTACATAAAAGCCTTTTTTGCATGCATCTTTCATCCATGTTCATATATATAATAAAATTACATAATTAAAATCATAAGCACAACTAGCTAAACAAGCTTAAGTAGGTTTGGATAAAACCCCAACAGACTTGATGAACAGTGTATCCGGTGAGCAAAAATGCACAGGCAAACCTAAGAGTAGACTGTTGTCTGCTAAAGTTTAGCATCCTGTTATTTGTTATACAGAAAGCATTGGTTAGTGAACATCTATTTTATTATGATAGCAAAGAATCTACTAGTACTGTCATTAGTAGTCTTTTTAAATTTCTAGATTTTAAAGTGTACCATTTAATATGCTAACTTTGTGTGTGTTTATGTCATATAAAAAAACTAAGCTACTTTCATAAATGACTGCATTGGTTTAGCTATAATAACCAAATAAGAAAGTTTTTATTCAATATGATATTTTTAAGGAAGCCCATGGAAACCATTTAGCTGAAGAATTGGGGGCTTCTCAAGTACGTGAAGCTCATTTAGAAGCAAGAATGCAAGCAGAAATCAAGAAATTGTCAGCAGAAGTAGAATCTCTTAAAGAAGCTTATCATATGGAGGTAAGGAAAAATTTAACTTGTTCCAGTAATACCCGGTAAAGTGGGTTGACCTAGCTGGACAAAAGTATGAGTCTAGCTCTTAAAGTGTTCATTATAGAATAACATGTTGAGGTCTTCATTTCTAGTAGTCTAAACATACAACTTTGACTTCATTTCTTCTAGAGAGTTAATTTACTAGATGTGCTGGATAATATGCTAATATATGCTTGAATTCCTCAATATTTGTTCTCACAGTAAATTAGATAGAGGCAATACTAGAACCTTTTTTATCTTTTTAAAAACTACATTTGAAGATATTACTCCAAATCTTTGTATATGATTTAAACAAATTACTAATTTAGGTGCTAATAAACCATTTTTCTAATACAGGAAGGGTCGGAAATACATTTATGTTAAGGGAGTTTGGTAACATTTCTGTGAGTGATCAATGGGGCTTGTAGTGATCATCTTGCTTAAATGCATTTAGATTCAGATCTGTTTGAAGACATTGTGCCTGCCAAACAAAACACATTTGCAAGCTGAATCCAATCCTCAGGCCAAGAAATTGCAACCCCTGGGCTTTAGAAACAATGTGAATGAATGATGGTGGACTCATATTTATATAATTGATGTTAGCAGCTCAACTCAGTGACCATCAGTCAGTATTAGGCCATCCTAAGGTGCTTGACCTTCACTACTCATTACATTTTTATTATATGGCTCATATTTTGTTTTTACCTGTAAATAATTTTACCCAATTTTTTAGTGAAATTATTTATAAACAGTACATAAATTGTAATAATTGACTTTAGTGCTGTATTGCTTTTTGTTTTTTTTTTTCTGGAGACAGGATTGATTTCTGTCATCTGTCACCTAGGCTGGAGTGTAGTGGTACAATTATAGCTTACTGCAGCCTCAAACTCTCAGGCTCAAGCGATCCTCCTCCTTCAGCCTCCTGAGTAGCTAGGACTACGGAATGTGCCACCATGCCTAGCTGATTTTTTTTGTATTTTGTAGAGATGAGGTCTCTCTGTGTTGCCCAGACCGGCCTCAAACTCCTCCTGCCTTAGCCTCCAAGTAGCTGAGACTACCAGTGTGCACCACTGCTATTTAATATTTGGTACTAATATTTTAATGTATAAAATATGTAATTTTTTTCTTTTTGATAGTTGACAGAAATTTATTTTAAAGCATTTGTTGTTTGAATATAAAAATGAGAGGATATGTTATTAAAGTAATAGAAAAAGGTATCAATTTAAAAAATTTTTTTTAATTTTAAAGATGTGGGATACAATTCAGGGTTAGGTGCATAAGTGATCATTGTACAAGTGAAGTTTGGGCCTCACATTGGTTCTCATTTCGCCTGGTTTGGGAGCAGATACCCTTATTAGTGTTAGGTCCCCTCCCCTACCCCCGGCAGTGACCTGCTACTGCCAATCCCTTTCATGTAGTATTATGATAAATGTTCAGGGTCCACTTATGAGTGAGAACATGTGGTACTACATGTGGTACTCAGTTCTTTGTGGGATCAATAATTTTTAACAATTTTTTAAAAATACAGATTTCAGAATTGTCAGAAAAGACACAATAATAAATGCAAAACTTCTGATTTTTTTTTAATGTGAATGAGACTTTTTTAATTGTGGAAAATTTTAAACATATTCAAAAACAGAACAGTATAAATTCTCCTGTATTTATTTTTGAATGTTAATAATTGTCAATTCATAACAAATTTTATTTTGTCCATAAATACATTGACAACTTTCTTTTATCTAAAAGGGAAAACTTTTGAGAATGAAAAGGTATGCTGTTAGTAGTACATCAGGACACCAGGCATAAAAGCCAGACAGTCCTGGGCATGCTGGGAAATTGATCAACATGTCTACCCTCACTCACTTCCCTTTCTGCCCTTCCCCATACCCACATGTGATTTTAAGCAAATTTCAGAGATCATTATTTCATATGCACACATTTCAGTAAGTATCTGCAAAAGATAAGGATTGTTTTTAGAAACCATAACCACAATACCATTATCACACCTAAAAATTGACAGCGATTCCTTAATCTCATCAACGAGAGCCATTCATTGTTCAGATTTCCCCAATTGTCTCAAAAATGTCTTTATTGTTTATCTGTTCAAATCAGGACCCGAGGCCATTGCATTTGTTTAACTATTCTTAAGTAAATTTAAGATGATAGCTTCCATTTTATTTGTTGACAAATCAGATGTTTGTAGCAATAAACAGAATTTATTTTTTTTTAAAAGAAGAAATAATTGGAAGTGGAAGGTATTAGAATGTTGTTGAAACCAATTCCACTCTATTTCCTTTTTCAATTTGGGGGCTATATAGATGATTTCACATCAAGAAAACCATGCAAAGTGGAAAATTTCTGCTGACTCTCAAAAGACTTCTGTACAGCAACTAAATGAACAATTAGAGAAGGCAAAAGTGGAGTTAGAAGAAGCTCAGGACACTGTAAGCAATTTACATCAACAAGTCCAAGACAGGAATGAAGTAATTGAAGCTGCAAATGAAGCATTTCTTACTAAAGTACGTAAACATTTAAAAGTAAAAAAGTGTATCTATGAAAAAGTAAATGTATGCCTTATTTCTTCTGTCCTTGTAGTTTGTAGAGGACTATAAGAGCAATTATTGATCTGTTTGAATAAAAAGCATTTTAGTTAGGACATTGAATTTGGGAAATTATTAATATGTGCATCATGTTACCACAGTATAAATAATTTATAAATGTTCCAATATAAACTCATCTAATCATAATATTTACTCTAGAGGGTTTTATACTGGATATACCTAGAAAGTAGAAACATTTTTCAAAATTAGTAAAGTTTCTTTAAAAATCATAAAGTAGAAAATACAAGTTTATATTCAGATTTTTTTTACTGGATTTGGATATAGACATCATTTTTAAAACAACCTGTTGCTACTTACGCACCTTTATTGATAAAGGCAGTTTTTTCTGGAATTTGAAATTAATGTCAATATTGATGCACAGAGATTTAAAAAATTAACATTGGTTCAAACCTGCCAATATACAGGGTACAGTTACCAGTGAAGCCCCTCAAAAAGAACAAACTGATAATTGTGATTTCACAGCAAAATGGAAGTTATCAAAAACGAAAATCAACTCGATCAAATAATAACTTAGCATGATTTCTAGTTATAAAGCTGAACACTTAAATTCCTTTTATAATAGAATTGATAGTTACAATACTAGAGGAAAGGTGAATGGACATAATCTAAAATTATGTTTGGGTTGAACACTTATTGATGCTTTCATTAAAACATGTATATTCTTAGTGTTCTGGGATTTACAACATTCTTACAATATTACAAGTTTTGTTGTGAAAAAGTTGACCCTAAAAAATTAGATTCTACATTGTATCCCTTGTCATAGTAGTTATCACTCCTGCTCACTTGCTACATACTACCAATGAGAAAAATACAATTAGATTGTGCATATCACTTATTCACTTAGAAGATTTCAAGTTCAACTACTTAGGAAATTGCTAGAATACTGGCTAAGTAGCAGCTTTTTAAATGTGAACCATAGATATAGAGATTTTAGAACACGTACTGTGATTAGTCAATAAATCAGTCAGAAAATAGAATGTCCATGTTGGCTGACAGTAGCTCTCAAAGTTACCCTCAGCTGACTCTAAAGTCTAGACTGAAAAGGAGTTGGGAAGGGTAAGAAAGAAATAGAAAAGAAAGGCTAATAGAAGAGCAGAGGCAGGCATCACTGTAACAATTAGAAGTAACTGTAAATAATAGCTACAGTAAACGGCATCACGTAAACGGCAGTGATGAACAAAATCAGAAATAAAAAGAAAGAGTTTAAGGTAACTGATCTTTCTAGTTCACTTTCTGTAGTACCCTAACTAGTACCCCAGTATTTGAGAGCAACTAGAGCAAGGGCAAAAACCATTTTCTGAGAGTTCTGAAGACATCACTGTATTATGGCACACTACAGTGAATTCACAACTGTTGAATTATGTGTGATATATTCAGTATACTACATCTCATTGTAAAAGTTACATTGTTAAACTGTGAGTTAAATGGAATTCTACTTATCTGAGATACTAGATAATGCATAAGAGGAGAAAAAACTCCAGCTGTGCATAACCCTATTAATTGCAGTTGTAAGAATGTGAATGTAAGATTTATGACAAAAAAGTTGACACTCTAGACTCTTAAAAATAGTATAAATCATATTTATCTAGATAACAATAAAAACATGAACTGAAATAGGCATGTTAAACTTTTATTTTGTAGTCACACTGTAGTTATGACAGTTTTAGTTATAAACACAGTATTTTTAGAAACCAATCTTAAGAACAGAAACTATAGATTAAAAGTGACTAATTCGGACATATTTTTTGTGGATATCTTTTAAAAGAGGAGAATGTATTTGAATGGGAGCTTACTTATATTATTAAACTTTCAAAATTAAAAATCATCTCTTTCTTTTTCTCTTCTTTTTTTTTTTTTTTTTTTTTGAGTCAGGGACACACTCTGTTGCCCAGGCTCGAGTGCAGTGGCATGATCATGGCCATTGCAGTCTCGACCTGCTGGGCTCAGGTACTTTTTCTGCCTCAGCCTTCCAAGTAGCTGGAACTACAGGCACACGCCACCATACCCTGCAAATTTTTTTGATATATTGTAGAGATGAGATCTCACCAAGTTGCCCAGGCTGCTCTTGAACCCCTGGGCTCAGGCAATTCTCTCGCTTCTGCCTCCCAAAGTGGTGGGATTATAGGCATGAGCCACTGCACCCAGCTTTATGGTTTTTTAAGGCCTTATGGTTTTTTATTGTATGCAGTGTCACTTTTAGGATCTGAAAGTTGGGTCAGAGGACCCAAATGAGACTTGGAAAAAAGCAGAAAAGAAAAGTGTTTTTAATAAAGATGGACTTATTTAAATTATTAATCACTTTTTAAAAGTTTTTTTCTTTGAAAAATTTCTAGTATAATAAAGCTTTCCTATAATGAGAACATATAAAGCAGAATAGCTAATATCTATTTTTTCCCTATTAGAAATTCTGGAGGGAGTTTTTGTGTGTGTGTCTGTGTGTGTTAGATTAATTTTTAAAAAGTGTACCTCTATATTTTTACAGAGAAATTTTTAGATGTAAGATTTCAATCTTGAATAGAAATCGATATTGTCATTAGCACTAAAAAATTGTATGAGGAAATCTAGTTTTCATGGAATTCCTAAGAATACTTTAAGCATATTTCAAATGATCATACGTAGTTGTTTCAAAGTAGAGCAATTTAAAATGTAATGGGCTTAAGCAGAGCTTGAAAAATTCTCGGGAATTGTAAACAGAATTCCTGAACTGTGACAAAAATTGACTCAGGTGACTTCTAAGAATCTATAATTTTCTAAGTAGTTCATTCATTTAATGGAAATGTGTTGAGTACCTACTATGTACCCATTTTTCTACAGGAACCAGAGTTAACCAGATTACAAGCCAAAATTTCTGGACATGAAAAGGCAGAAGACATCAAGTTTCTATCAACCCCATCTCCAACAGAAACTGAGTCTGATAACCTAGACCCAAAGTTTGCCGAACGTTCTCACACATCTTTTTTCAAGTGTAGAAAACTACGTCGTTCTATTAGTGCCTGTGACCTTAGAATCAAAACTCATGGTGATGAAGATCTTTCTGAAGAATTACTACAGGACTTAAAGAAAATGCAATTAAAACAGCCTTCAACATTAGAAGAAAGCCATAAGGATCTGACTTATACCCAGTCAGACTCATTTAAAACTCTCACATATAACCTAGAAAATGATAGTTCTGAGAATAATGACTTTAGTACTCTTAGTGGAATGCTAAGATACATAAACAAAGAAGTAAGACTGTTAAAAAAATCTTCTGTGCAAACAGGTGCTGGTTTAACTCAGGTATGTATTTTGTATATTGTAAGTTATAATAATTTTTGTCCAAATAATATTTTATTACTTAGAGGAAAATCATATATTTAAATGAAAAACTAATATTAGAAAAAGAAAAATTTTTTAATTTTATATGTTAAGTAAGAGTAATACTAAAAAAATACACTTCTCTAGATGATAATATAATAGTGGGAAGTGGGGAGGCAGAGGGAGACAGAGCAGGAATGCAATGAAAAATAGGAAGAAGAAGTACGTGAAGAGAGAAATTAAGAGAAAGTAGGCTCTGTGGTTTTCATGTTTTCATGACTTGATCAGAAGTTACTGTTTACCAGGGCTTTGTACAACAGAATAAGTTATTGTTGCCTGTCACTTACCTTTGTAAAGTTGATTTATTGATTAGTCATTATTGAAAAGCATGAATAAGGCAAACTTTCATCATCTTTATAACTTTTGACCCTAAAATATTTCTTTACTTAATGTTCATCTTCCCTTCTTTTCTTCTATGCCTCGACCTGCTGGGCTCCGGCGATCCTTCCGCCCCAGCCTTCCGAGTAGCTGGAACTACAGGCACGCGCTACCACGCCCAGCTCATTTTGATTTATTGTAGAGATGAGGTCTTGCCAAGTTGCCCAGGTGGGTCTCGAACCCACGGACTCAGGCATTCCACTCACCTCAGCTTCCCAAAGGCGCGGGATTACAGGCTGAGCCACTGAGCCCAGCTTCTTCTATTTCTCTTTAAGGAGAAAATATTATTATTTCTCTCCTTTTTTAGAGATAACTTTTTGAACATGTACTTTCTGGCCTTTAAACTCTTGCTTATTTTGCTACTCTGCTTCTTCATTTAACCCACATCTTCAGCTTTCCTTATTTTCCTCTTTTTTTCATTTTCAGACATCTTAAATTCATATCCACTCTAAGCCATGTGCAGGAAGACTGAGGCAAAAGGATTACTTGAACCTAGGTGTTCAAGACCAGCCTCGGAAACATATTGAGACCCCCCATCTCTACAAAAAATAAATAGAAAAATTTGCCAGGAGTGATTGCACACACCTGTAGTCCTCGCTACTCTGGAACCTAATCTGGGAGGATCACTGGGGCCAGGAGTTTGATGCTGCAGTGAGCTCTGATCATGCCACCACACTCTAGCCTGGGAGACAGAGCAAGACTCTCTCTCTTAAAAAAAAAAAAATGGCTGGACTCTGTAGCTCAGCCTGTAATCCCAGCACTTTGGGAGGCCGAGGCGAGGGGATTGCCTGAGGCTGAGACCAACCCAGGCAACTTGGTGAGACCTCATCTCTACAATAAATCACAAAAAGTTAGCCGGGCATGGTAGTACACGCCTGTAGCTCTGGCTACTTGGAAGACTGATGCGGAAGTATCATCGAGCCCAGCAGGTCGACCAGGGAGTGACCGTAAGTGTGCCACTGCACTCCAGCCTGGGCCACGGAATGAGACTCCAACTCAAAAAACAAACAAAACAAAACTGTATCCAGTTGTTCAAAGAACTGGATTCTTAAAATCCAGTCAGAGTTATATTTTACAAGCATTTAGTTTTCTTGATTGCCAGTCATAGTCTACCGAGTTTTAAATGCATTAACCACAGTTAATACTCATAACTTTAAACTCACACAGCTCATGAGCTTCAGTCACATTACTTGTGTTGACTTTTTTTCTCAATAGAGGGAACTGGCTCTTTGGGTTGCTCAGAACTCTATTCAGTGTTCCATTTTTGTCATCTCTAGGATCCATGCTTGACAAATGCTCACCTATAAGTCATCTTTAATTCTCTAATGGCCACTACTTGCACGTTATACTCTAATCTTAAGGGAAGGGTAACTGAAGACATCTTAATGCTTTTTCTAAAGGGCTTATATTTTTTCTCTAATTTCATTGTCTTTTTTAATGGAAGGTGAGAAAATTCAGAACTAAGACTACTGTTTAATGAAACTTTAACTTACTTTGGTTTTGCTATTTTTAACTGCCTCATGGTCATTTACTTGTGTGTTACACTAATAGATGTGTACCACTTTGTAAAATTTGGTGTAAGAGATATTTTAAGTTAGAATGTAGAGCCTGATCTACAGGCTAGTCCTGGTACTCAGCTTATTTTACTTACTACTTAAGTACAACATTGCAGTAGACTCCAATTTGAAAGCAGGATTTTTAAACTCTTTTAAGCCAAGGAAATGGTTGTTTAAACAAAATGTTAGAAAGAAACCCAATATGGCATACAGATACAAAGGTAATTTGTCTGATTGGGGGTGGGATGTGTCTGACCTTTACATACTTAAGTCTCTTTTTATGGCCGCTCATGTAAAAGCTCCAGTAAGGAAAACAAGCAGGAGCCTAGGGTACCAAGGGAGGGGAGCACCAGGGTTTTTTGCCCTAGCTATCAGGCCCTTAACTTTTTTCTGCCACACTTGATTTTAGTAGAATTTTTTTATAATTTATCTGCCATGTTCAGATTTAGTCGGCATTGTTAAAAAATAATTTTCTAGCCGGGCACGGTGGCTCAAGCCTGTAATCCCAGCACTTTGGAGGCCAAGGTAAGAGGATTGCCTGAGCCCACAGGTTCAAGAACAGCCTGAGCAACTTGGCTAGACCTCATCTCTACAATAAATAAAACAATTAGCTGGGCATGGTATCGTGCACCTGTAGTTCCAGCTGCTTAGAAGGCTGAGGCAGAAGGACTGCCTGAGCCCAGCAGGTCAATGCTGGAGTGGCCATGAGCATGCCACTGCACTCCAGCCTGGGTGATGGAGTGAGACTCCAACTCAAAAAAAAAAAAAAAAAAAAAGAATCATTTTCTGTGGTATGATGGATGACTAAAATTTAAAAGTTTGGTTTGAAGCTGTCATCAGATATCACACTTGTTTCTGACACATGGTGTGAGTTTCAAAAGCAGCAGGCCAGGTCTTAATAGTATCTAACTCATCAACTGATTTGTCTAAAGGATTCTTAAGCAATGGAGGGCTAGGGGATACCATTGTTGGACTGTGTATAAAACATCAGCTATACTTAATCCAGTCCTGCTCCAGAAAGTACAATCTTGAAGTCCACTGGTACAATGGAAAGAACATGGAAATGGGTATATGAGAAGTGTTTAATAAGGGTTAGCTCCCTGTCTTGTGTTGTAACCCAAATAGTGATTTTCTTAATGGTTAACTCTGTTGGCAATCCCCTTCACAATCAAGCCTCTAATACAGCAGTATTCTGTACAAAATCTTAAGATTCTTAACAAAATCTTAAGATTCTTAACAAAATCTTCAAATCTCAAAAAATTACATTTTAACACAGTTTCAAGGAGCTCAGAGACCTCTCATTAACTCTTGTTCTAATCTTGTTTTGGATTAAAGTAGTGGAAGTGCTGTAAATAACTGATTCATCAGCGAATTCACAGTTTGTTAGAAATTTATCAGAAGTATTATTTATATCCATCCTATTTCCCAAAAAGGGGATTGTAAGTAGTTTATAAGATATGGTATGTATACCATGAAGTAAGATGAAAAGTAAGAATTCAGAAAATCAGCTATAGGGAAAACAAAGATTAAAAAAAAATTAAACAGTACAGGTAAAATACCTAGAGACATGATAAAGATTTATGACCCAAGTAAAGACCAAGGTTATTACAAGACAATCTGACCTATATTTTCAAAATCTCCTTGGTCTTTTCCTTCTGTTTTTCTACTTTTCTATGTTTTTGTTTGTTTGTTTTTGAGTCAGGGTCTCACTCTGTTACCCAGGCTGGAGTGCAGTAGCACTCATCATCACGGCTCATCATCGCCTCAACCTCCTGAGCTCAGGTGATCCTCCCGCCTCAGCCTCCTGAGTAGGCTGGGACTACAGGCACGCATCACCATGCCTGGGTAGTTTTTCTTTTTCTTTTTTGTAGATATGAGTTCTCGCTATATTACTTAGGCTGATTCTTGTTCTCTATGTTGTACGACTTTTATATGCAAATATTTCTGTACTTCTTTTCTATCATTTCCTTCTTTTCATATCTATTTTCCATTGACTTTTTTCATGCAGCTGTCAACCTTTACCCTCAATCAAACCATGTGACACTGATATCTAAACTTATTTTTATGTTCCCTATTTTTGAGTTTTAAAATTATTTTAGTTTGGCTGTGTGCAGTGGCTCACGCCTATAATCCCAGACTTTGGGAGGCAGAGGCGAAAGGATTGCCTGAGGCCAAGGGTTCGAGACCTGCCTGGGCAACTTGTGGAGACCTTGTTTACAATAAATTTAAAAATTAACCAGGCGTGGTGGGGCATGCCTGTAGTTCCAGCTACTTGGAAGACTAAGACGGAAGTATCACCTGAGCCCAGCAGATCAAGGCTGTGGTAGCCATGAGCATGCCACAGCACTCCAGCCTGTGGGACAGAGTGAGACTCCGACTCAAAAAAAAAAATTATTTCTGTTTAACTTCACATTTATACTCACCTCCTCAGACCAAAATTATTTGCTTTTTATATCTATGTGGCTCATTATTGACTTTTTTTAATTCATGTTTTTCGGTTGACTAAATATTTCCACTTGCTTTAAAGTATGCTCCTGATTATTATAGTGAACTTTTAATGCTAAATCAGTATGAGAATATTTTAAATATTAACCTATTACTTTACATTATTCCAGGGAGAAAATGTATAATTAAAAGAAGATATTGATGTGATGAAAAAATGGAATTTTTGGTACTGTGCTAAGTTTACTTATTATATGTAGCTCATACTTCATAGAAGCTGTTATTTTATTGATTTTGAATAAACTTTATATTTCAATATTTATAAAGAAAACCCTTTCTTCTAAAAATTATGTTTTTAGAGAAAATTAATTAATTTTATTTATTACTTGTTGGTTTAAATTTGCAGCTTTCCTTTGTTTTTTTAATAAAAATAATTGTTAAACTGCATATGCATGTTGAGTAATTTCAATTTTAATCAGATTGTTTACTTTTCTAGTACTAAATTTTAAAAATGAGTGATACAAATTTGGAGTCATTCTGCCACAGGTTTATAATCATACTAATAATGGCTGACTTTTAGTGAATGTTTACTATTTATCAGGGACTATTCTTGTTACTTTATTTCTATTAACTCCTTTTATCCTCATAACAAGTCTATGAAGTAAATACAATCTTTATTCCTGTTTTACAGGTAGAATTACTTAACATAATGATACAAGTTGTGTATTCTAAAGAAATTGATTTGTTGTAAGTATCAAGAGATAGACTTTGGGTTAGTGACTCTATTTATACATAATAGCTCCAGAGTAGAATAAAAATAAGGCAGCACTATTAAGATGACATATTTAAGCCTTAAAATTTAAAAATCTGTCAAGAGATTTGATGTCTTTACACCATATATTGAATTTGTGAAATATAAATGTATTCTTAGAAAGTAATATGGAGCTAATATTTTCTGATAATTAGATGCTAAAGCTGTTAATATGTTACTAGTAGCATTTGGACAACACAAGTTCAGAATTTGTAATTATTTGTCAGGAGTACAATAAAGTTTATCTTTTGCCTCTGCTTACTAGTGACTTGACCCTGAGAGGTAAGTTACTGATTCAGTCTTCTCAGCCAGCATCTTTGCTTCCCTTGCCTCTTACTGTGTACTATGTGCTTTGTCAGTTCTTATTCATAGACCACTGGGCATTTATGCATAATGCTCATATGTACATCTGACACCTTTATACATTGATAGTTTCCAATCTGAGTTGGACTCTCAACAATTCTTTACAAACTTTAACCTTTTCCTTTGCTTCCTTTCCTTTCCTCATTGCAAGTTGATTATTTATTCTTCTTTTCAACCCTCTCATTACTCCTTCTCACATACTCTCAAAAAATAACTTAGCCATATACTGCATAGAAAATTTTTCAGGTACAAACTTCTATTCTTTTAGCTCTTTCTCTCTCTCAATTTCCTTCATCTTTCTAGACCTGCCCATATCAGTGGACATTCATATTTTTTCTTTCCTCCTACCTCTAATGACCTATTTCTCTCCAACGTTTTCCCCTACTTCTTTCCTGTATCTTTAACCCATCCCTTTGATTTCTTCTTTTCATATAAACATATTCAAGTTCTTATAATGGTCTAAAAAAACAAAAACAAAAGATACCTTTATACCACCCACCCATCAAGAAAATGCTGTCTCCCCATCATACTTAGTGAACTATCACAAAAACAAAGAACTGAATACTACATGTTCTCACTTATAAGTGGGCTCCGAACACTAGTCACATTAGCACAAGGTGGAGATTGGCAGATGCTTGGAGCTTCTAGGGAGGCAGGGAGAAGAAGAGGTGTATGTGGAAACACAACGGGTACCTAGTCCACTACCAGAAAGAGTGAGGGCCAGTTAGATGCCCAAACTTCACCTACATGCAGCCTACTTGTATAGCAAATACTCACTTATACCCCATAACTCTAAGATAAAATAATTTTTTTTAAAATGCTGTTTCCTCATTGTGTAATTTTTTGTTTGACCTTTTCCACATTCCACTTCATTCACATAGTTGCCTCTATTATTTATCATATTTTTATAAAAGAAAAGAAAAGGTAAGCGCTTTTCTTGGGTTATATAAGTGTAGCGGCTGAGATTAGAACCAAGTACATTTCCTTTTACTTCTCTTTAACATCCATTTTCAGTCTCCTTGTCTGCCTGCCTCTAAAATATTGGGGTTCTCTGGGTATCTACTTTGTATCTCTCTTCTTAAGGGATATGTTTTTCTAAGATAATCTCATCCAATTATATTGCTTCAATAGGAATCATTCTCTTCCAATACAACGGTAACCTGCTAAAGTGGTTAAGAACATGGAATTTGAGTAGATAAACTTATACTCCCAACCATGATGGAATAATTGGTATTGATCCTACCTTTGTGGCCTACACAATTGTAATAGTAGACAAAATATACAAGATGTCTCTTTCTAGGCATTGAACTACAGCACAAGACTTTTCCTTAGAAGAAGGGAAACATTCAAAGTTAGCCCCACCTCTTGCCTAGGCGCTCATATTATACCGAGCTGAGGAGGCAGATATCAGAGTGAGGGTTGCCACAATGGCTAGAATTTATGGGGTAGAATACCTGAGATGAGGAAACTTTTTAGAGAGGGCAGTCACATAAGACTGAGCAAAACCATCAGGTTCTTTGTAAAAGGCAGGTTTCACATGTGCTGAATGGAAATTTGAAAGACTTAATAAAGAGTAGCTGCTGTGGAACTGAGTGGAAGAGGGACACCAAAAACTGCACAGTGCTGGGAAATGTAATTCTGGCCCAGCCATAGAACAAGATAGTTGCTAAGCACTTTAGCATTCAGTTAAAACATCATACATGCCAAACTTTAGAAATAAGACCAAGCCATAGAGTTAAAGACTACACCATCAAACTAAAAACCAAAATAGACTCACTCTAGCAAAGAATAAAGCCAAGCCTAAGGGGATCAGTAATATAACTCAACACCATTTAAAGGAAGGCAAAATAATCCAGAGTTACTATTATGTGTTAGTCACAATGTCCAGCATACAACAAAAATGTACTCGACATGAGAAGAAAAATATGACCCAAAATGTAGAGAAAAGGCAGTCAATAGAAACCAACTCCAGACTGCACCTGGTGGGGAAGGGGTGGATGTTTGTGACTTTGTATCTGTTCTTGTCTGTCTGCCTGTCTGAATTTGTCCTCAGGGGATGCCTAAGGGTGACTATAAGCTGAAAAACATTTGAAAAACATGCTCGGAGTTCAGAAAACATAACTGAGACCAGGGGTTGGAGTGCCTGTCTATCCATTCTGGCACTCAGCTGTAGGGGGAGAAGCTATGTGAATTAACATCTGTAGAGTCACATCTGGGCAAATGCTACATCCCTGACAGAGACACCCAATAAATTCTTACTGAACCAAGTATTTGAAGAAAGAAACCAACTCCAAGATGTTGGAATTGCCAGACTGTAATGTAACTTGTAAGGATTTTTGAAGATTTAAAGAAAAAGATGGGCATAATGAGTGAACAGTTGAAAAATCGTAGCAGACAAATAGAAACTATGAAAGGTATAAGATAGAAACCTAGAGAATCCCAATATTTAAATGTAGGCAGACAAA